>NC_057394.1:81688366-81951544 GCF_019320065.1 Cervus canadensis | reverse complement strand
ATTGGCTGCTATCCAAAAGTCTACAAGTAATAAATGCTGGAGAGGGTGTGGAGAAAATGGAACCCTCTTACACTGTTGGTGGGAATGCAAACTAGTACAGCTGCTATGGAAAACAGTGTGGAGATTTCTTAAAAAACTGAAAATAGAACTGCCATATGACCCAGCAATCCCACTTCTGGGCATCCACACTGAGGAAACCAGATCTGAAAGAGACACGTGCACCCCAATGTTCATCGCAGCACTGTTTATAATAGCCAGGACATGGAAGCAACCTAGATGCCCATCAGCAGATGAATGGATAAGGAAGCTGTGGTACATATACACCATGGAATATTACTCAGCCATTAAAAAGAATTCATTTGAATCAGTTCTAATGAGATGGATGAAACTGGAGCCCATCATACAGAGTGAAGTAAGCCAGAAAGATAAAAGAACATTACAGCATACTAACACATATATATGGAATTTAGAAAGATGGTAATGATAACCCTATATGCAAAACAGAAAAAGAGACACAGAAATACAGAACAGACTTTTGAACTCTGTGGGAGAAGGTGAGGGTGGGATGTTTCAAAAGAACAGCATGTATACTATCTATGGTGAAACAGATCACCAGCCCAGGTGGGATGCATGAGACAAGTGCTCCGGCCTGGTGCACTGGGAAGACCCAGAGGAATCGGGTGGAGAGGGAGGTGGGAGTGGGGATCGGGATTGGGAATACATGTAAATCCATGGCTGATTCAAAGAATAAAAAAATAAATAAATAAATAAATAAATGTAAAAAAAAAAAAAAAAAAGAAAAGTGCCTGCTATAATTTCATTTGTAGACTGCAGTGGGCTGCAGTGGATGTGTCTCACTAAGGGTGATGAGATGAGACCTGGTTTCTACAAAGAGGTGAGAACACCCTCCCCACCCCCGTCCTACCATGCACAGCTGGGGGTCCCCGCCCCCACCCCAAGGGGAGCATGTGCTGAAAGTGCAGCCCAGGGCTCATGATGCCACATCACTTGCAGGCCAGTCCCTGCGTTCATTCCGTACAGAGTAACTGACATGTAACACATGTGACTGAGCCCCTGAAACTACTTCAATCACCCTGTCATCAGTCTTCCCTGATGATCTTGTCTGAAGAATCTCCAACATTCCTGATGTAACAGTTTTAGCAATTTCTTACCAAAAAAAAAAAAAAAATCCTGCTGTATTTATGCTTGAAACATATGGAAATCCCAGAAAATGCCCAACAGTGCATATTACTGCAACTCAAAACAAGTGTTGGATAAAAAAAGTTAGCACCTAAACGTTATTGGAACTTTTCACATACAAGTACTCAGGTACCATCACTTCACAGTGTAATAACAACAGGAGCCCCGGAAGGCTGCCTCTTGGTTCTCCAGGGTTTGACGGTCAAGGTGTGATCTCCCGAAGGTTGGCTGTGAGCAGTGACTTGTTGAAAGCTGAAAAGAACTGATGCCCTCTTATTTCTTTCTAAATCTCTTCTCTAAACTCAGCCATGGCCAGATATTATTCTCCAGAATCTTATGTATTTATTTATTTACTTAAACTTATTCTGTACAAAACTGGTTCGACTTTTTGAAGGATACATTAAGTTTTAAGAAGGACAACGAGTTAGAAAAAGTGTGAGATAAATGTAAACTACCATCTGACTTATAGACCTCCACTGTGTTCATGTGAAGGACTGAGCTGCATGAGAGTGCTGTTTAGACTGCATGCTGGCTTAAGGGGAAAAATGTTATTGCTGAAATTGTGTAAATCATTTCAAATATTGTTTGCTTTTATGCTTCTTAGCTTTTAAGTGTCTGAGTTTTTCTAAATGTTCTGAGAAAGTCTGGTTCACTTTCACTCTCCATAAATCAGCAAGCATTTCAAAGCTTCCCTGAGACTCTGAAAAAACACACACACATGAAGAGACGGACCTGAAGGGCAAGTGTATTAAATAGAGCATGCAACAGGGTGCTCAATTCCACAATTACTAACTGTACACACTACAAATCGAGAGTAAGCAACTCCATGGTAAACTCCTCTTACACCCGATAACCTGGTTGGGGACGCAGGTTCTCAGGGCACAGACCCGCCATCACAGTGCTGGAGCACATGGCTATGGGTGCTATCACGGGACGCGGGTGGCCCAGCCCACAGCCGTCCTTCTGGTCAGGGGTCAGCCTCAGCATCCTGACCACAGGCAGGGATGTCCATCTCCTTTAATGTGTGAACCTGCTTCTCCTGCTGCAGCTGCCCCACTTGCAGCGATGAAATCCCCTTTCAGTAACCACCTGTTACACTGACGCGAACACTACTGCTTAATGCTCGCTGTGTTCTCACCAGGTGCCAGGCGCTGGGCTGCATGCTTCCACATGCGTGATCTCCCTTGGTCCTCACGATGACCACTCGAGTCAGTGCTCACGTTACAGAGGAGTGTCCAAGTCTCGAGCATCTGCTGCAGCACCAACACGTGGGGTGACCTCGCCTGCCCCGTCCCCCAAACTCCAGCTGCCCTGCCTGTGTCCACACCTCACTCCTGCCTCTGTGGTCAGACTACATGCCTCCTGACCCGGGAACAGCCTCTCAAACACGCATACAGGCTCGCTCTCAAATCCAGCCAGAAATATTCTACTGAAACCGTGGACACAACCAGGGTGTTCAACGTCTCCAGTGTTATTTGGCGTGATTGTAAAAGTTCAAGCCACTCAATCTACAAATTCAGTGCAATTCCTGTCAAATTACCAATGGCATTTTTCACAGTACTAGAACAACAACAACAAAAAGTCAAAATTTGTTAAGGACACACAAAAGACACTGAATAGCCAAAGCAATCTGGAAAAAGAAAAACGGACCTGGAGGAATCAGATTTCCTGACTTCAGACTATACTGCAAAGCTACAGTCATCAGCTGGTACAAAAACAGAAATATAGATCAGTGGAACAGGATAGAAAGACCTGGAAATAATCCCAAGCACCAACGGTCAATTAATCCATGACAAAGGAGGCAAGACTACACAAGGTTGGAAAGACAGTCTCTCCAACAAACAGTACTGGGAAAACTGGACAGTCACGTGTGAAAAAACAAAATGAGATCATTCCTTAACTCCATACACAAGAGTAAGCTCAAAATAGATTAAAAGACCTAAACGCAAGAGTGGACACTACAAAACTCCTAGAGGAAAACATAGAAAGAACATCTGACATAACAGCAACATCTTTTTTGATCCATCTCCCAGAATAATGGAAATGAAAACAAAAATAAACACGACCTACTCAAATTCAAAAGTTTTTGCACAGTAAAGGAAACAATAAACAAAACAAAAAAGACAACCCACAAAAAGGCTGGGAGAAAATATTTGCAAATTTATGTGACTAATAAGGGATTATTCTCCAAAATTTACAAATAGCTCAAGATACTTGACAGCGTCAAAAACAAACCACCACTCAAAAAAATGAGCACAAGTCCTAAACAGACATTTCTCCTAAGAAGACATACAAATGGCCAAGAGGCACATGAAAAGATGTTCAACATCAATAATTATTAGAGAAATGCAAATAAAAACTATGAGATATTGCCTTACACCAGCCAGAATGGCCATCATCAAAAAATACACAACAAATGCTGGAGAGGCTGTGGAGAGAAGGGAATACCCTACACTGCTGGTGGGAATGTAAACTGGTGAAGCCACTGGAGAGAGCAGTACGGAGGTTCCTTAAAAAACTAAAAACAGAGCTCCCACCTGCCCCTGCAGTCCCACTACTGGGCATATATCCGGAGAAAAACACAATCCAAAAGGATACATGCACTCCAGTGTTCACTGTGGCACTGTTTACAATAGCCAAGATGTGGAAGCAACCTAAATGTCCATCAGCAGAAGAATGGATAAAAATGTGGTATATGTATACAATGGAATACTACTCAGCCATAAAAAAGAATGAAATGCCATTTGCAGCAACATGGATGGACCCAAAAATCATCATACTGAGTGAAGTCAGAGGAGAACTGTCATATGACATCCCTAATATATGGAATCTAAAAAGAAATGATACAAATGAACTTACTTACAAAACTAAAATAAACTCACAGACTTAGAGAACCAACTAATAGTTGCGGGGAAGGATGGGAAGAGGAAGGGATAGCTGGGGAGTTTGGAAAGCTCATGTACACACTGCTATATTGAAAGTGGATAATCAACAAAGACCTCCTGTGCCGCACATGGAACTCTGCTCAACATTATGTGGCAGCCTGGTTGGGAGGGGGGTATGGGGGAGAATACATGGATATGTACAGCTAAGTCCCTTTGCTGTCCACCTGAAACTATTGACAACATTGATTGGCTCTACCCCAATACAAAAAAAAAAAAAAAGTTCAAGCCACTGGACCAGTGAAGGACACGAGGGTCACAGAAATGTTGAAAAGGGGCAGCAAAAATATTACTTACATATGTTGTGAGGTTTCATGCATGTGTGTAAGTATGTATTTATACATAGACAGAGTGGTATCTAGAAACCTTTACAATCCCGTGAACATGCATCAAGGACGGCAGGATGTTCATTAAGAATGTCAGCCACAACAACAACACACTAAAGTAAAAATAACTTTCTGTGTGCCGACGATAAAGAGCTAGAAAAGGGGGGAAGGGGCAGTAAGAGAGCCACTCACAAGAGCAAGAAAAAAGCCCATACAACAGCAGGACATTAACAAGATGTATGAGGCACTTCTGAGAGGAAGACCATAAATAAAGATGGTGTGAAGGAAGAGGCAGATCCACAGAGGGAAGGTGGAGCCAGGCACCTATGTATAAAAACAAAAATCAAAAAACCGCACAAAAAACAAAACCCCTCACAAACGATTATCCAGCCTTGGCAGAAGCCCTGAAAAAGAAGCTTAGACACAAATCTTAGCATCTCACAAAGGAGACCTTTTCAAGTCAGAGGGGCAAGTGGGTTTTTAAAAAACCAGTTAGAAAAAGTAAAATTGGTTCTAAATCTGGTGACTTACACCACTGGAAACTTAGACAGACAAAGATTTAAAAGTGACAAACAATACCACAGAAGTGCTAGAAGGAAATATGTGGAGGCCCATGGAGAAGTGCCTCTACACCTGTGGAAAGAGGTTCCATCCTCCGGCGAGACGGGGAGAACTACGTACCACGGGGCGGAGGGGTGGGGGGGTGGTGCGGGTAGCTACCCCTGGACAGGCCCAGAGCAGGGGAGACTGCCTGAAAACCCTCCACACCTCCTGATTTCTGGTTACATGCATCTATGACGTTCCTCAACTGTAGTTAAAATGCAAGATTAGCATCAACTAACCTAACTCACCCAGAGGCTTCTTCCAGGGCTGGTGCTGCCCCCGAGACTCCAGGGCACAGGAAAAAGGCCACCGGGAACAGCCCTCAGGATCCCGAGCTCCCTGCGTCCTGCCCACGCTCACCGTGGATGAGAATCCACTCGGACAATCACCAGGGTGGAAGCTTCTGGAAACATAAACACCCTCAAATCTAAAAGACACGTGTATCGTTTAAACAGTCTACCTGGTGAAGAAGAAATGAGTATCCTGGGTTTTTATTTCACTTGACCTAGCCTTTGTGAATCTGCAGTCAAAAAAAATTAAAAACCATAGTACTATTCATGAAAACCAAGATGAGAATGAAAGTTGGTGACTTGGCTCCAAGGCCTACGTTATAAAAACAACCGGGTAAATCATATGACTTCCTCATGTTTTAGATCAGTGAACTCTAGAGCTGCAGCTGTCCCACAAACTGAAACCATATAAATTTTTAGCAAATGAGTCAATCTTGAGATTAAAGTTTCAATTTATAACACTTCTGTGTTTTAGTTACAAAGTCATAAATAAATCTAGCATGACAGAGAAGGTAAATATTTTCTCAGTTGTTTATGCAACCAAAGAGGAAAGGAATTTAACATGCAATTAACCACTTAGGTTTTTCTAGATAGGTACCATATGGTCTTTGTATTTAAGAGAAAAAAAATAAATATTGTTCTGTTTAATCTAACATGTGCTTAGCAACGTCAAATACGCCAAACTATGCCACCTGGGCATGCCTTCACCTCCCAGGAGACTGGGCTCGTTTGTTCAAGAGCCAAGGCATAAGAATAGGAGGAAACGTGACTGCTTCCCCAGGGAAGAAACTAGACAGGCGGAAGGATGATTTCTAGCAAACAGTTGAAGCTAGATTCTCTGGAAAGGGACTGAAGAACTTTTCACCACCCTGGGGTCTAGGTCTACTGTTTTACAGACAGTATTTTTTTTTTTTTTAACACACTGAAAGAAAGAAACCTTTATGCCATTCCCTGAGCCAACATCTGAGTGTGAGGGAAGAAAAAGAGCCAAGGTCAGAAGCAGATCTCAGATTTATATATAAAAGCTCCCACGTGATCAAGCTCTCTCACCAGGCTTCCTTAAAAACTAACCGATTGGAAAATATCTGCCATTTTAATCTAGATGGTAGAAATCGGTTAATAGACAATTTCCTTATCTTAGTGTTTTATCAGTTAATTGAAAATTAGACCTTTTCAAATAAAACCATCAACGCTGGATGCCACATAAAGTCAGTAAGTTTTGACACGATTTTATACGAAGTGAACTAAACTTGTGACATCTCTGATGAAAACCTCTGAAAGATATATTTAAAAGTAGTTATAAAAACCTAATTCTTCATCTGCTTGAATGCACAAACGTCAGGTATCTACATGGATTTCTACACTTCAGTTCAGTTCAGTTCAGTTCAGTCGCTCAGTCATGTCCGACTCTTTGCAGCTCCAAGGACTGCAACATAGCAGGCCTCTCTGTCCATCACCAACTGCTGGAGTTTACTCAAACTCATGTCCCTCTAAGTGGTGATGCCATCCAACGATCTCATCCTCTGACGTCCCCTTCTCCTCCTGCCTTCAATCTTTCCCAGCATCAGGGTCTTTCCAACCAGTCAGTTCTTCACATCAGGTGGCCAAAGGATTGGAGTTTCATCTCAGCATCAGTCCTTCCAATGACTATTCAGGACTGATCTCCTTTAGGATGGACTAGTTGGATCTCCTTGCAGTCCAAGGGGCTCTCAAGAGTCTTCTCCAACACCACAGTTCAAAAGCATCAATTCTTCGGCACTCAGCTTTCTTTATAGTCCAACTCTCACATCCATATGTGACTACTGGAAAAGCTATAGCTCTGACTAGATGGACCTTTGTTGGCAAAGTAATGTCTCTGTTTTCTAACATGCTGTCTAGGTTGGTCATAACTTTTCTTCCAAGGAGCAAGTATCTTTTAATTTCATGGCTGCAGTCACCATCTGCAGTGATTTTGGAGCCCCCAAAAATAAACTCTCTCTCTGTTTCCACTGTTTCCCCAACAATTTGCCATGAAGTGATGAGACTGGATGTCATGATCTTAGTCTTCTGAATATTGAGTGTTAAGCCAACTCTTTCACTCTCTTCTTTCACTTTCATTAAGAGGCTCTTTAGTTCTTCACTTTCTGTCATACGTGTGGTGTCATACAGATATGCAGATATGCATATCTGAGGTTATTGATATTTCTCCCAGCAATCTTGATTCCAGCTTATGCTTCATCCAGTCCAGCATTTCTCATGATGTACTCTGCATATAAGTTAAACAAGCAGGGTGACAATATACAGCCTTGTACTCCTTTCCTGATTTGGAACCAGTCTGTTGTTCCATATCCAGTTCTCACTGTTGCTTCTTGACCTACATACAGATTTCTCAGGAGGCATGTCAGGTGGCCTAGTATTCCTATCTCTTTAAGAACTTTCCAAAGTTTGTTGTGATCCACACAGTCAAAGGCTTTGGCATAGTCAATAAAACAGAAGTAGATGTTTTTCTGGAACTCTCTTGCTTTTTTGATGATCCAACAGATGTTGGCAATTTGATCTCTGGTTCCTCTGCCTTTTCTAAATCCAGCTTGAACATCTGGAAGTTCATAGTTCATGTACTGTTGAAGCCTGGCTTGGAGAATTTGGAGCATTACTTTGCTAGTATGTGAGATGAGTGCAATTGGGGTAGTTTGAGCATTCTTTGGCACTGCCTTTCTTTGGGATTGGAATGAAAACTGACCTTTTCCAGTCCTGTGGCCACTGCTGAGTTTTCCAAATTTGCTGGCATATTGAGTGCAGCACTGTCACAGCATCATCTTTCAGGATTTGAAATAGCTCAACTGGAATTCCATCACATCCACTGGCTCTGTTCGTAGTGATGCTTCCTAAGGCCCACATGACTTCACATTCCAGGATGTCTGGCTCTAGGTGAGTGATCACACCATTGTGATTATCTGGGTCATGAAGATATCTTTTGTATAGTTCTTCTGTGTATTCTTGCCACCTCTTCTTGGTATCTTCTGCTTCTGTTAGGTCTATACCATTTCTGTCCTTTATTGAGCCCATCTTTGCATGAAATGTTCCCTTGGTATCTCCAATTTTCTTGAAGAGATCTCTAGTCTTTCCCATTCTATTGTTTTCCTCTATTTCTTTGCCTTGGTCACTGAGGAAGGCTTTCTTATCTCTCCTTGATATTCTTTGGAACTCTGCATTCAAATGGGTATATCTTTCCTTTTCTCCTCTGCCTTTTGATTCTCTTGTTTTCACAGCTATTTGTAAGGCCTCCTCAGACAGCCATTTTGCATTTTTGCATTTCTTTTTCTTGGGGATGGCCTTGATCCCTGTCTCCTGTACAATGTCACGAACCTCCGTCCACAGTTCTTTAGGCACTCTATCAGATCTAATCCCTTGAAACTATTTCTCACTTTCACTGTATAATCATAAGTGATTTGATTTAGGTCATACCTGAATGGTCTAGTGGTTTTCCCCACTTTCTTCAATTTAAGTCTGAATTTGTCAATAAGGAGTTCATAATCTGAGCCACAGTCAGCTCCTGGCCTTGTTTTTACTGACTGTATAGAGCTTCTCCATCTTTGGCTGCAAAGGATATTATCAATCTGATTTCAGTATTGACCATCTGGTGATGTCCATGTGTAGAGTCTTCTCTTGTGCTGTTGGAAGAGAGCGTTTGCTATGACCAGTGGGTTCTGTTGGCAAAACTCTATTAGCCTTTGCCCTGCTTCATTCTGTACTCCAAGGCCAAATTTGCCCGTTACTCCAGGTATTTCTTCACTTCCTACTTTTGCATTCCAGTCCCCTATAATGAAAAGGACATCTTTTTTGGGTATTAGTTCTAGAAGGTCTTGTAGGTCTTCATAGAACCGTTCAACTTCTTCAGCATTACTGGTCAGGGCATAGACTTGGATTACTGTGATATTGAATGGTTTGCCTTGGATACGAACAGAGATCATTCTGTCGTTTCTGAGACTGCATCCAAGTATGGCATTTTGGACTCTTTCGTTGACTACGATGGCTACTCCATTTCTTCTAAGGAATTCTTGGCCACAGTAGTAGATATAATGGTCATCTGAGTTAAATTCACCCACTTCATTCCATTTTAGTTCACAGATTGCTAAAATGTCAATGTTCACTCTTGCCATTTCCTATTTAACCACTTCCAATTTGCCTTGATTCATGGACCTAACATTCCAGGTTCCAATGCAATATTGCGCTTTTTAGCCTTGGACTTTACTTCCATCACCAGTCACATCCACAACTGGGTACTGTTTTTGCTTTGGCTCCATCTCTTCATTCTTTCTGGAGTTATTTCTCCACTGATCTCCAGGAGCATATCAGGCACCTACAGACCTGGGGAGTTCTTCTTTCAGTATCCTCTCATTTTGCCTTTGCATACTGTTCATGGGATTCTCAAGGCAAGAATACTGAAGTGGTTATCCATTCCCTTTTCCAGTGGACCAGGTTTTGTCAGAACTCTCCACCAAGACCCGTCCATCTGGGGTGGCCCTAGACTGTATGGCTCATAGGCTGTGGTCCATGTGATCAGATTGGTTAGTTTTCTGTGATTGTGGTTTTCAGTCTGCCTTCCCTCTGATGGAGAAGGATTTCTATACATACTCACATATCTATTTTGGAGAAAGAAGTTCTTCAAAATTGATACCGAGTGAACAAGACAGCAAACAAGCTCTAGGGAAAACACAGCCCCACCGACGGGAGCAGGGGCATCTTCTTCATTCAGGTGTGTCTGTGACCTACCTTCTGAGGCTAGAAAACCAACCAGAGCACAACACTGCATGCAAGCACATGAGGCCGGTGCGCCCACCCTCTCCACTCACCGCCCGCTGCCGCTGGCCCCGGCTCTGTGTGGTCAGGGGGCCTGAAGGAGAGCTGGCCAGGGAGAGCACACTGGATGAAGGCTGGCTCACAGCTGGCCGTACTCCACCCTGACCTATGGATCGGCGGCCCTGCTCCTTTGCACTTAGAACCACAATGGCAGCGACACAGGTTAAGAATCTGTTCAAAACTTGAGCAGCTTCCAGATAGGAAGCCCGCAGGTCCCATGTGACTTGTCTGCTGAGAGTGTATCTACTGTGAACACAAATTATGGTAAATGTCCTACAAGCGACACTCCCAGCTACCTAACCCTATAAAGAGAGCAGATGCTACTCTCTAGTAGTAGAAACGGAATAAAAAACACATTTAAAATCTCAGTTTTTGCTGGTACTAGAAAAAAGATGCTTCAACGAGAAGACAGGCTGACAGGGCGGGCCATCCCACACCTCCCCATCTCACCTAGCAGGCTCTTGGCTCACAGCATCCTCTGTGCGGGCGCGCGCCTCCCTCTCCTACACGGCTCCCCGGCCCTGCCTCCTGGCCTGCAGCCCCAGGTCCCAGGGCTGCTCACAGGCATCGTCCACTCAGCCTGAACTGGCCCCCAACACCAGTCCTCACACTGCACCCCTCCTTCCAATGGCCCCTTCCAACACGGGGAGCACCCCTCCCGGCCTACACAGCACCAGTGCCCAGTGGGGTCTGTCTGCCCAGCCCACCCCCAGGCTCACAGGCACCTTCCACACTGGTCCTCACCTGCCGGTTCCCTCTGCCCACCTGCAGTGCGGTCCCCACGTGGAAACAACTTCCCTGCGGGTCGCCCAAGCCCATTCTTCACCTCATACGCTGCAGCCGAAACAACCCGTTCCCACTTCGAGGAACGGGCTGCACACCAAGAACGCTCTTCTGTATTCTGTTGAGTGACCTGTTTACCAACTGCATGGCTGCTATCAGTTTAAGTGAGAAAGCATTCCTAAGACTTCGGTGCGCCCCTCCTTGCTCCGGGGGTAAGACTACCTGAATTTGGGGCTCAGTATTCACTTCTCTTTATAGTTCTACTGGTCTTGGCATCTGGAACCTGAGACCACACCTTCTCTGAGGTCCATGTAGGAGCTGAACCTCTGGCTCCCTTTCACAGATGACATTATACTACGGTCAACACCAGGCACCGTCCTCACAGATGAGGCCGCCCCCTGGTCAACACCAAAAAGTGGTGAACTCCAAGAAGCACAGACAGTATCTGTGGTTCGTATGTGCCTGAGCTGGCTCTAGACTCGCTCTGCTCTTCCCCTCCGTCAACGCCAAGGTCACTCTAGGGGGCATAGCACAGGTTCTCTTGCACATTCACAGCACTTTAAACAATATTTCTTTTCCAAATGATACATTTTACGTCACCTGTTTTTTTTTAAAGCACAATAACAATTTAGAAAGAAAAAAATTTTTTTCCAGTTACAATGCTGAAAACCTCTATGCCAATCTGTAGCTCCTTACTGGTTTTCATCCGGTTCTTGAACAGAAGACTCAGGCCCTCACACAGTGGACACAGCCTTCTGTGTCGTATGCATGACACCGGAGTCCAA
Organism: Cervus canadensis; assembly: GCF_019320065.1. NCBI lineage: Eukaryota > Metazoa > Chordata > Mammalia > Artiodactyla > Cervidae > Cervus > Cervus canadensis. Next base: position 81,939,776 of record NC_057394.1, on the reverse strand, counting down.
ACAGGAACAAAAAGGAGCACTCAGATAGACTCTCCCCCAAATTTAAGCCTCCGCTCCTCACATCTGGGCTTTAACCCACTTTACTTCAGTGTGCAGAAGGGGACAGATCCAGGTTTCATGTCTTCCCGGTGGACGATCTGTCGGGACGGCACCACTGAAATTGATCAGTCCCATCTCGGCCCTCACAGCTGCAGGGCTGTCGGCTGATGGTCAGGAGGCCGTAAACGCACTGAGCCTGCCCGTGGCGCTGGGCTTGGCTCCACTGTTCTGTGCCCCTGCACCCCCACAGCATCGCTACCTGCCTAAATCCTCCAGCTTCCTGGGTAGTGGTCCCGAATGGACAAGCCCACCCTTCTGCCGCTGTTCTTGAGCCATCGGCTTCCACAGGAGATCACAGTCAGCTCATTAGGGTCAAGCCAACAAGTGAGGACATTACATTAAGTGTATGGATTGGAGAAAAATCGGTATTTTTATATCAGATCTTTCCTTCTATAAATATGGTTCAGTCCTTCATTTATTTAGGACACTGAAATTAAACACAACGTACTTTATGAACAAGGTGCTTTGAGGGCATCCCTGGCGGGCTCGGTGGTGAAGAGTACACCTGTCAGTGCAGGAGACGCAGGTCGATCCTGGACCCGGGAAGATCCCAGATGCCACGCAGCAGCTGAGCCCACACACCATGACTGCCAAGCCTGTGCTCAGAGCCCGGGAGCCCCAACTACTGAGCCCACGTGCCCTGGAGCCCGTGTTCACAAGAGAAGCCACTGCAGTGAGAAGCCTGTGCACTGCAACCAGAGAAAAGCCCACAGCAACAAAGACCCAGCACCCCTCCCCCAAAAAACCGGGCACCACCCGCACAGACGAGGTGGTCTTTCCCTCTGTAAATATAAAAACAAACAAAAAAAACTCAAAAAAATAAATATCAAAAAATCAAAACTGGACAGACAACTTTTGATAGGCACCTTCTACTTTTTCTTGCTGTAATCTATATTTACAGTTTTTTGGTTTGTTGCTGGTAAACAGAGATGGGTTAAATTTTTATGTATTACTTATCCAAAAAAGGCGCTAACTTTTGCTATCCAAATACACAATAGTACACAGCACTGGAACAATAAACTATATATGTGTATACATACATACACTGAAACAAAAAATTATATACATGTACACACACACACACACACACACACACTATGGTAGTGTGACCAGCACTGTGTACCTCAAACATGTCATGAAGCTTCTAAGACAATCAAATGCTGCAGATGGGAGTCTCATGAAGACGAAACCTCCGGTGACTCTGCTTGTCTGGTAAAGATGAGTACCCTGCACCGCCCCCCCCCAGTTTGAGCCTGAGGACCTGATGATCTAGTGGATGGTCAGTTTCCTGACTAACGCAAACTCTCAGTGCAACACATGCTGGCACTCAACCCTAGAATAAATGAAACCACATTCATATGGCATTTTCCAGTTTATAGAGCACTTTCCAATGAGCTCTCTCTCTGAGAAGGCAAAGCTGGACCTTCTGGTGGTCACCACGTCACCCAGACAGGGCTGTCTGCCTGAGAACAAGACAACTCCGGAGAAAAGAGATGAGACACGGAAGGAGGAGAAACCTTCTAAAGCCACCATGTAGGAACTCACTCAACCCAGCTAACCAGCAACCAGGCCAACCGACCCCTGCACCTTGCAGTTGTGGGACTCGACACACACTCCTTCTGCTGAAGCAACTAGGAGTCGGGCTCCCACCACTTGCCCTGAGGCCCCGACGGGTATGAACATGCCAGCCTCATGCCAGGGCCCTGGGCATCCTCCCCTAGCCCAGCTTCCTAAGGAACCTGCGAGATGAGAACACAGGGCTGCCGGGCTGGGTCTGTGCCCCAGCAGCGTCACTCACCCCCACATACTCTCAGACATGACAGGTCACGTGCATGAGCCTCGGGTGCACCCCCACAGGTGGGGAAGCCATCCCATTCACGGGGCTGCTGGGAGAGTCGGGAGCTGCGGGCCAAGCAGTTGGACGGGCTCTGGCACCCCGTCCTCGGTGAACAGCAGCGACATGCCTGCTCTCCACGCGGCAGAGCACGAACCACGTCCCTCCAACCCCTGCCACCAGTGTGGTTCTCTCTGCAGTGACAATGGTTGGGAAGCAAACATTACCGTCATCTTCTATCAGTATTTTTCTCATCATAGAAAAATAACGAAAAGAAAAAACCACAGATGAACTCCAGTGGCCTTTTTCACTTGCACCTTCCCAGGAGGAACGCTGCTGGCAGGAGGACAATGAACACATGTCAAGGACAGCTGGGGGCCAGAAGTGACCAGGCATTCCCAGCACCCGCCCCGCAGGAAGCCTCCACGCCAAGCAGAGCCATTCAGGTTCACAGCCCCTCATTCGACACCTATGCCCGCCCAGTGGCACACACAGGGCACACGCCAGACTCACAGTGTTGGGGACGTAGGGCAGGCCGTAGAACCGCTCCTGGGTGTCCCTGAGGATGTCTGTGGTCGAGCTCTGGAGCGGGTGCTTCCCATGGTAGATCTGGTCCAGGGCGGCGTAGAAGACCTGAGGGGTGCAGGCGCCGTTCAGTCTGGGCACCGCGCACATCTGCCACGTGGCAGCTGAGCTGTGAGGGGCGTGCAGCACAACAGCCCGGGGCCGCAGTGGGGCACACGCTCATCAGTGTTGTGGACTGAGGGTATTCTGCATGTCATACCACATCAGTGATGAAAAGGGACGCTCTCAACCTCCTCACGATTAAGAATATAAAAAAATCCTGAACCTGTCTATAAGGTACTTTTTGTATAATATAGCAAATTAAATTTGCAACTGCAAAACTCTACATAATTTTGGAAGCATATTTATAGTTGGAAACATGAAAAATTCTGTTTGGCTTCTTCCTGGAATCCTGATATAATTGAGTGAGAGAAATGACAGGGTGAGGACCTATTTTGGTGACGAGAGGTGACGGGGCAGGCAGGGCGGGTGAAGGAGCAGGAAGCGGCTGTCACAAAGGATGGAGGAGCAGCTGCAGGAGTGTCTGGGGCCAGGATCAGGCCGACCCCACCCCGGGGTCCGGGCACACAGGACGCAGCTGCCGGGCGGGGCGGCCCTGGCTTCAGGAGGTGACCGGTAGGGAAGGCTCGCTTCCCGCCAAGAGAGGGCAGCGGCCACTGAAACCCGATAGGAGAACAAAGCCAAACTGCTGCTTGTTTACCAAGTTCTGAAAACTAAATTTTGTACAAAAAAATCTAAAGTGCTTGTTCTCCACAACATTTAACTTGAATATTAAACACTGATGGAAGTTTACCTGAAGCAAACAAGTAGAAAATATTTTACTTTCAAAGGAAAAAAATCCTGTCATGTAATTATGCTTCTGATACGTATCTTTCTGATTCAAAATTGGAATCTGCAGAGAATGTGCAGCTGTTGACCTAAAAGAAGTCAGGATCAGTTTGGATAAAAGAAAAAAGTTAAATGACCTCTAACTCTGGCTTCATCTAGATATAGAATTATGGCTCTAAATTATAAAGTCAAGTTTAAACCTTCCCTGGAAAAACACAGACATTTCTTAAAGATAAATATTGCTTTTCTCTAACTGGCAACTTAAACATATACTAAATACAGCTCTTTCCATTCCACATTCTATGAAGGGTAACAATGCACAGAGAGACTCAGAGGGGCCCACATTACTGATCCATATCCATATTCCAACAGAATAAACCATTAGAAATTGAGATTCTTAAATTCTAACTTCAACTGCAGTGGGTTTTTCTGGCCCAATCTACAAACTAATTGGAATTCAAAAGTTTTGTTTCTTCAATTATGCCTTTCACAAACGAAAGATACAAGCATGGAATGACCTTTTTTTTAAAACTATAAAAACAGCAAAATAAATTAAGTGTGCATATGTTTCATACTCATTTGCTGATGAAGCAAACAAGGCTGAGCTATGAGCCCACTGGGGGATCCCGTGTGCCTGGGACCAAGAACCTCGGAGCCCTTCAGAAAACAGGGGCTGTTGTTAAAGTAATGCACAGAAAGAAAAGCACAACCTAAAAAGCACTTTAAGCTACTCGCTTAGGGCCCTGAGATAATTCATGTCCTCCTCCCTGGGCTGTCCTGCTGCTCAGGGTCAGCGGGGGGTCTGTCCTGCTGCTCAGGGACAGACAGGGGACAGGAAAGCGGCGGGAGGCCTCAGGGTGGGGACGTCCTCCCCTCCTCCAGCTCTCAGCACCCCTCATCTTCCTCGCTCTTCTTTTTCTTTCTGGAGGATGGCAGACAGTACAAAATGTTGGTTTTCTTTTTTAAAAGAAAATCACTGGAACAAGTGTTGCAAAGGAGGCCAGGACACTGCCTTTTAAAAGGTTGGATACCCACGACAGACACATGTAAATCAAAAGACTGTTGCCAAGTAACGTTTACCTTTCAAATGATTCAGAAATCTTTTTCCAAAGACATGATACAAACAGACACTGAATAATGTAAATCCATGGTTTCGTCTATAGCAACAGCATCTTCACTGAAATGTATATTTTAAGGTCAAAAAAAAAAACAGAGCTCATTCATTACTTTCTAGGGACTGGATTTGACACAACTATAAAGCAATTCATAGTGACAACACTTTTAAGTAGCTACTGGATCATTATAAAGTGAATATTGCCTGCGATGAAAGAACGGCATTTTGGTTGTGTTCATGTAACTCTCAAGATCTGATGAAGAGGGAGAATTCTCTAAACAATCTCAAAAATTAGAAACACCCAAGGCATCTGGAATCACGCAGACCTGATGTCCAAATCACGCAGACCTGACGTCCAAACGGTTTACAGAGTGTCTCCAGTCTTCATCTGGAAACTTGCAACACTGGCTTCAAATTTTATTAAAAAAACTAACAGGCTTCCCCTGTAGCTCAGTTGATAAAGAATCTGCCTGCAGAGCAAGAGACCCGGGTTCAATCCCTGGGTTAGGAAGATCCCCTGGAGAAGGAAATAGCAACCCACTCCAGTATCCTTGCCCAGTAGAAAAATCTCATGGTCAGAGGAGCCTGGTGGGCTGTAGTCCATGGGGTCGTGAAGAGTCGGGCACGACTGAGCGACTAACACTTACTTACACTTCTATGAGTAAATCTATAAGTGCTTGCTGTGTAAAAACTAACAGTTCTTACTGTTGAAACTTCTCATCTAAAAACACACATTTTTAAGAAAAACACAAAGTGAGGGAATTTATGGCAGTTCAGTAGGGCTCGGCACTTTCACAGCCATGGGCTTGGGTTCAATTCCTGGTCAGGGAACCTAGATCCCGCAAGCTGCATGGTATAGCCAACAAAAATCAATAAATCCCAGTAAAAAGAGATACAGAGTGAACAAAGAGATCTAAGTTGGTTTGCACATAACTTTTCCATGCTTTGATTTTTCACTGAAATTGGGAAATAACCTTGACTACCACTTCCTAAGGACGGTTGGAGGACCAAATGAGTCAAGGTCAATCAAGTTCTTTGAACTCAGATGAAAGATCTTTTGGAAGCATAATTATTATAATAAATGGGTAGCACTGGCAAGAATTTCAAGTTGTACATTTATTCTGAATAATGACCCTGGAAAACTTCAGAACAAAGGCACACACACCCACCTGAAGCTGCATGTCTGCTGCGGCACAGACCTTTTTAGATTCACAAAGACGAGACACCATATTTCTGGGCAGCGACTGAAAAAGCAAAAGAATATATGCATGTGAGTAAATTGTGTAGTTAAGTCATTACATGATGAACTTTTCAGGCAGGAAAGTTAAAAATAACATCAAATTAAAAAAACAGAACTTCATTATGGTTTAAAAACAACAACTTTGAAATACTTTTGTCAACAAGGATGAATACACTCCACTGAATTTCAAAAAATGGTAACTGTCAAATAGACATTTGTACATGAAAACAGGATTGTAGGGAAATAAGACATTGGCACTGATCTTTAAAAATCTAGTTAAAACCTTAGGAAAACTTACTGCTTTTTCTGTTCCTGTGTTAGCAATGAAAGCCCGCTCAACTGCTCCGCTGACCTTTAAGAGCATATGGAGAAGACTCTTGAGAGTCCCTTGGACTGCAAGAAGATCCAATCAGTCTATCCTAAAGGGAATCAGTCCTGAATATTCACTGGAAGGACTGACGCTGAAGCTGAAGCTCCAAAACTTTGGCCACCTGATGTGAAGGACTGACTCATCTGAAAAGACCCTGATGCTGGGAAAGACTGAAGGCAGGAGGAAAAGGGGATGGCAGAGAATGAGATGGTTGGATGGCATCATTGACTCAATGGACATGAGTTAGAGTAAACTCTGGGAGTCGGTGATGGACAGGGAGGCCTGGCATGCTGCGGTTCATGGGGTTGCAAAGAGTCAGACACAACTGAGCGACTGAACTGAACTGAATGACTGACAATAGGAATCAAAGATGACAAAACCAAGGGATAAGTCCTAGTCTGTGGACCTTGCCAGTACTGGAGCTGAACTGACAGCCCAACAAATAACCACAATAATGAACTGTGTGCTTTTTTATTTTCCAACCTGCAAGAATTACAGGGCTTGGAAACTCAGTATAGTTAATGTCCCTATACAATTTAGGGCATCCTCTTGGGGCCTAGTTAGGCCTAATCATATAACATTGCATATTCTCTTAGAAATAAACAAGTAATTGTTGAAGAAGTAGTTTGGTCAACTGATCTACTTTAAAATCACCAATACTGGTGTTTACTGAAGACAGCTGCCATTTTATACAACTCTATTTATAATCTAAATTAAATTAAAAGCTCTTCTAAAGAGAAACAAATTATGTAAGAGACTTGTGGCAGGTGACTCTGCACTGTGGCTGTAGAGACGAACCATTCATGAGTGGTAATGTGATCTGTCTGCTGGCAGGGGAGCAGGCCCCACCCTGCGTGCGTGTGTGTGCACATGTGTGTACACGCTGTATCTCTACATCCGTATAGGTCTCTTCGCAGGGCCCAGGGCAGGACTGGCCCACCGTGGACACTCAGGACACACCTCAGGACAGCTGAACAAACACGAGTACGGCTGTGACTGCCGCAGTGCGGGGTGAAGGCTCAGCCAGCCAGGCCCCTCTCTTCTCTTTCCGTTTGGCCACAAGAACAGCAAACCAGCCGAAAAAGGCAATTTTCAGGAGTGAAGACGAAGCCTGTGGGAAGCTTCAGAGTGTAACTTCGGTGCAAGGAAAAGTCTTGAGTCTTCCCAACCTAAGCCAAGAGTTTCCTCCAACAGCGCCTTAAGATGTTGAGGTTTACTGACATCAGACACGCTAGTGGCTTTCATCGGGAAGCTGCAGTCTCTTGACCCTTCCTTTATATCATGTGGACGGGACTGCTGCTGTATTTGGGTTTCTCCTGATTCATAAAGTTTTAATCATCTTATTTTCATATTAAACATTTTCTCATTCATCAACAAACAATGGAAACTCCTGCGGGCAAGCACGGCTTCTAGCCTGAGGGACAGAAAGGGCATGCGGTGTGGAGCCAGAAATGGTCGGAGCCGCATGGGCTCCGGGAGGGAGACCAAGGGCAGGGGTCACGGCCCCCACGTGGCGCAGCCTGAAGGGACACAGAGCAGAGTGGGACCTGCGACACACACAGGCGAGAGGCGGACGAGAGGGCTGGGGTTAGGGCAACCCTCATTTGTTTCAGTAATTCAATGTGAATTCCTCCACAATTATCTTTGTCCTTTGTTATTTAAAAATAACAGTGCTTGATTTCTGAAGAAATGAGATCCGGCTTAGCGTGACTACGACAGTGTCAATGCAGCCTGCTGGCAGTCAGCGCCAAGGCTGGGGTGTTCACCGAGACCCCAGGTCCACAGGGGACAAGGTCCGTTCAGGTAACATCTTCCTCCAAATGCATGGCTCAGATGTATGTTCCGGAGTCCCAGGGTGACCGAAGCGCACTCAGCCATCACGGAGTGCTCGGCCGTTTCTTTTAAACACATCCACACCCGGGTCAGAACCTGCATTATAACCAGATCTCGGGTATTTCATGCATATTGCCATGTGAGATGCCCTGACTCAGAAAACAATCATCACGATGATCTGGCAAAACCAAGGTGAAGGTGAACGAAATGAAACAGTCCGGACCTTACAAGCAGGAGACCCACCATGGGAAGGCAGAGCCTGGGGTGAGGCGGGGGCGGCCGCGCTGAGGCTGCTGTCTTCTGTGGATGCGTGTTTGTTTCCTACAGCAGGCACGGCTCTGGTGTCTTGCTTTCTCACTTGTAAGATGAGGATTAAAAAAAAAAAACAACACTACAAAAAATGACTAACGATTCAGTGAGTGAAAAGAGAAAGTGAATGTTGCTAGACTCTCCGCGACCCCATGGGATTCTCCAGGCCAGAATACTGAAGTGGGTAGCCTTTCCCTTCTCCAGGGGATCTTCCCAACTCAGGTCTCCCGCATTGCAGGCAGATTTTCTAGCAAATGAGCTACAAGGGAAGCCCAAGAGTACTGGAGTGGGTAGCCTATCCCTCCTCCATCGGATCTTCCCAATCCAGGAATCGAACCAGGGTCTCCTGCATTGCAGGCAGATTCTTCACCAACTGAGCTATCAGGGAAGCCCGACAATTCAGTGAGGTAACAGCTATTCAATCAACTGGTGAAAAGTGTGGACTAACTAGAAGAAACTCAGTCCCTCCAAGCAGCTTGGGTGTCTTCTAAACACTGACAAAGGGGACCACACATGTGGGCCTTGTGGCCTCAGGGGGATGGCCCCCTCTACTCCCTTCAGTTTCGAGGCCTGGACGACAGCATTCCAGCTGCACAGAGCCCGTGGCCCCCTATAAGGGAAGAGGCTGCTCAGTTGCACCCTAGGAATGAACAGAGTTGTACCAGCTGCGCCCGCACACAAGAACAGGAATATGACAATAATACTAGATTTCCCATTACAGTCAGAAAGCACATTTTGGGGTAAGATTCTAAAATAGTGTCAGAAGTGCAAGCGTGCTGGCAGACTTAGCATGACTTGTGTCCTCTGGATGGTCCCCCGTGAGCCTGCCTTGTAAGCACAAAGCCTCATAAATCTGCCAGGTATCTTCGATCGCTCGACAGCTCACCGGTCCGTCACATTACAAGTTCTGGCATCAAATTCTTACAGAGTCAAGTCATTGTGATACAGTCTCTGGCTTATTTATGAGCATTTAGAAAACGTATTATGATAGAAGCTGCATAATATTTAAAGTGAAGACGTCCTCTGCACAAACCCCTGTTTTCCTACCACCGACAACCCCTGGGAACATGCTGGGTCTAAAGACACAGGCGTGTTGAGGCACGGGCACTCCCAACAGCAACGGGCCTCCAGGCGGCCGGCCGGGCACCTAGGGCGCCGCCCAGAGTCAGCAGCCTCCACACGCAGCCAGGTCCCAGCTCTGCGCCCCAACCTCGGCACGTGTCTATGGCTGGGAAACGAGCCGATGCGGCGTCTCAAGCTGCCCGCTTTGCTGTCTGTCAGTAATCCTCCGATGGCACAGCATCAGTGCAGCAAAGACACTGCCGAGGCCCAAACAGACCAAGTCTCAGCTCCAAACCCAGAGCAAAGGGCATTACCTCTTACTTGAATTCACTGGTGTTTTCTAACAAACTGAGATGATACACGAGGCAAGGACCTTGAGAAATGCTTACACAGTGTCAGCGACGGCACAGAGAAACTCCCACTGCAGCCACTTGGCTCTCACAAAGTCTTCGAGTCAACATGAAACACTGGGAAGTGCAAGAGTCTAGCTTCCATTTTTTCCCCCAAAAATTCCAATTATACCTTGTTTTCAGTTTGCATATATTATTAAATTTGACTAGAACTTCTGATGTGAGTAGGGAGCTATTAGTTTTTAGTTTCTGTTTATTTTATATAAAAGAGCAGACAAGTCTCAGATGAGCGCTGACTGACCTATGCCACCCGTGCATGGCGGTGGGGCTGGGGTCAGACCCGTCTCTGCCCTCCGGTTCAATGGTCTTGTCTAGACATACCTGAGAAGCATTAAAGCTGAAAAGAAGAAACCTTTCAAAACAACTTAACTTGCCAAAAGGAATCCAGTTCTGACTGCTCTGTAATTTTTACCTTCAGTCCTTGTTCACTTCTCCTGGGAGGATGACAGGATATTTATTACAAGGCGGTGTGACTCCCTGGAAACAGATCTGAGGCAGTTTTAGCCTCGGGCTGACTCACAAACGAAGGCAACAGGCTCAGGCTCGTGATGATGCAACACACAACAGGCCACAATGAAAGCGCCGGACCTGCATTCTGAGTAACACAACGCAAGGGCCTGGTGTTTGTGAGACATGCTGTGTAAGAAGCACAAACCGTTTCCTACGACATGAAGAGATTTTCAACTAGCGAAAACTGGAAAAAGAAAACACCCACAATGCTATCATACTGGTTTGAGTATTACCATGTGACCTCTGAGAAATTACTTAACCTCAGTTTCTACAAAGCATGGATAAACTATGTACCACCTACTCCACACACTGCTGGACAAATTAAATTAGAAAAAAACACAAAATAATGTTAATGTCTATTATTTACTGCTTGATAAATATTTTGTGAGAAAGATAACTAGAGCAAGAAGTGTTTCAGTGTGGCTAATGGACAAAATTAAGGAAAAAGTGTAGCTTCTCTTGAACTGACAACATCTCTGGTACTCAGTAGTATGGGGGGTTACAAAGCCACCAGAAAAGAAAGAAGACACTCTAAGACAAAAAGCAGGATGAAGATCAAGAGGCTAACACCTGAGAAAGAAAGGAATGGCTCAACTCTATGCATCCAACAAAATATTCCCAAGTAGAGCAAAAGTCAATGAAATTACTTGGAGGGCACTGACATTACTCTGTGTACACCATAACGCCAGACACATGTCATTATGCATTTGTCCAGACTCACAGAACAGACACTGTGGACTCGGGCAGACGGTGACACGTCTGGGTAGGTTCATCCCGCCTCTCCACGCCCCCCACCCCATGGGGATGCTGACGACGACGGGGAGGCTGTGCCTGAGTGAGGACAGGGGTGGCAAGTCTGTACACTTTGCCCTCAATTTTGCTGTGAACCTAAAATTGCTTTAAATAAAGTCTCAACAATTAAAAATAACAGAGACAAAACTAAGAGGAAACATAATATAACCTGCATCCTAGTGGAAGCCTTCCTTCTATCTCTATCTTTTGCTAGGTCATAAAAGTTAGCTGTCAAAAATTTAAACAACACAACCGAAAGGATAACGTAACAGAAGGGCATGAAACCCCAAGCTCAACAATTAGAAAATATACAGTGTCCTCAAGCACAAACAGAACATTTCAGAAACTGATGACACACTGGGCCATAAAATAAAAATCAATAAAATGCAAAAATCAATACCAGCTGCACTAATCAGATATCGATAATAAAAAGACAGGGCTTCCCAGGTAGCTCAATGGTGAAGAACTCGCCTGCCAATGCAGGAGACACAAAGATGTGGGTTTGATCCCTGGGTCGGGAAGATCCCCTGGAGAAGGAAATGCCAGCCCACTCCAGTATCTCTGCCTGGAGAATCCCATAAACAGAGGGGCCTGGCAGGTCGCAGTCTGTGGGGTCGCAAAGAGTCGGACAAAACTGAGCACAGACACGACGACAAAAAAAAAAAAAAACAAAACACTTCTCTGCAAAGATTTAAAAGATTTAAACTACACTTTGAAACAACCCAAAGAGGAAATTACAGTGGAAATAAGCAACATAAGAAATATTTTGTATGATAATCATGGCATGCAGCTAAAACACTGCATCACATAGTTTAAATTTACAGCATTAAAGTGTAAATGCATGTCAGATAAAATCGAAACCTAGTCAGCTAAGTGTCCACCTTAAGAAACTGGGGGAAGAAGGGAGAGAACAATCATAAAAACAGAAGCAGTAACCAAAACAAACAAGACAGGGAGCATAAACAAGGTGAGTGTGAGCTCTCAGTGAAGACTCCTGATACCAACACTGACACCAACCTTCTGCAAGATTAACAGAGACGAAAACGAGAGGAGAGTGCTAGGAATGAGGCAGACAGAAGCACAGGACCTGAAGCATGAAAGAGGCTGTAAATAACTTTATGCCAATAAACTCGAAAACTTGGATTGACAGATACATTTCTGGAAAATTACAAGTTAGCAAAGCTTACTTCAGAATTAAAGACGGCCAAAGAGTCCTGTGACTATGAAGGAAATCAGTCATTTAAGAAATCTTCCCACAGAGAAAATGACAGACCCTGAACGGTTTTATAGATGAATTCTGACCAAGTTTCACGAAACAGATTATTACTATTTCATAAAAGTGCCCGTAAGGAGGAGAAGGAGCTCTGCAGCCCAACTTGCGAAATGGGATCCACTTAATGCCCACACCACGAGAGTGAGAGGACCCAGAAAACCACAAGCCAATCCCTCACCAGCCCAGACGCAGAAGATCCTCCAGACACAAAATACGAGCAAACCAAAGCCAGCGCTGTTACAAGAAACAAGTAACAGTAAGTTAGGACCAGCGTCATCCAGTCCTTGCATGTGTGTAACAATAAATAAGTTAGGACCAATGTCGCCCAGTCCTGGCATGTGAAGGGGGCCTAGCATTAATACCAACATTCAAGACATAACTAGATAAATGGAAAAGAACCACTCAATTACCTCAAAAGATGCAGAAAAATGCAGTAACTGTTGGGCTTCCCTTGTGGCTCAGTGGTAGAGAACCCACCTGCTAACATAGAAGATGCAGGTTTGATCCCTGATCCGGGAAGATCCCACATGCCACGGAGCAAATAAGCCAGTGGGCCACAACGACTGAGCCTGTGCTCCAGAGCCCAGGAACTGCGCTCCTGAGCCCACGCGCCTGGAGCCTGTGCTCCACAACAAGAGAAGCCACTGCAGTGAGAAGCCCACGCACCGCAGCTAGAGAGAAGCGGAGCCCGCCTCGCCACAACCAGAGAAAAGGCCACACAGCAACGAAAACCCAGCACAGCCAAAAACAAACAAACAAACAAAACTATTTTTTAAGAAAGGTTCCATCAGGAAAGACAAAGCCAAAAAAAAAAAAAAATTTCAGAGGCATCTCCTTTTTGATCCTTTTCGAGAAGAATCCACTGAACTGAAATCAGCTTTGCTTGTTTTCCCTCTACTGCTCCAGGTTATACTTTCTCTGAGACGACACAGGGCAGACCTATCCTGTTCCTCTACGTGGTGTCCTTTGAATATTGTACGACAGACTGCAGCTTGTTCTTCTGGCCTAATACCGGATTCTTACATCATTCCTAAGAGGAAGGTTCTCAGTTTTACACGAAGTGGCAGCCTCTTCTCAGGGTGCTTTCTAGGTCCCCTATGTACCTGTCACCCCACGAGGAACAGAAGAGCCCCCGTAGCCTGAGATGCACTGAGGGGTGCGGGGGCGGGGAGCCAGGCGGAGGGGGTCAGGGGAGGGGCAGGCCCTGCAGAGGCGGCGGTGCGCTGCTGGGCTGCAGGGGCAAGGACCCGTCTGCCCTCACTCCGGCTCCTGGCACGGAGCGTGTAAACCCTGGGGACTACCAAGGGGGCAGTGAGTGGGCATCCTGGATTCACAACGAGCCCCTTCACCCACGGGGCGGTGAGGCTATGCTCACAACAACCCGACTACAGCCGTGACACCAGCAGCGCCAGCCTGAGTAGCACTGACCTCTGGCTTCACGATTCCAAGACCCGGCCTCAAGAGTGGGAGGAGTACCACTTCTCCTACCAGTCTGAGGGCATCAGAGTAACTGCAGCTTGCTCTGCCTGCGTGTGAGCAGAAAACTAACACTATCAATAAGGAGAAGCTCCAGCCCCACCTCCACTCCGAGAGGACGGCGCCCTGGGTCAGCGTGAGACGTTATGGAGGGCGGACCCCGGCCCTGATCCTGTAGAAACAACGTCGACGGACAGGGGGCCTGTAGGCAGTTTCCCGCAGGCAGCCCTTGTAGCAGAGCTCTCCGCAGGGACCCCACGCCCTGTCCCTGCAGCAAAGCTACCCTGTAGTTCACCTCCAGCCCCAGCACACCTTTCCAATCTTTGGGTTACACAATGCCTCTCCTAACCTGCTGCTTCTTTCCTTAAAGAAGGGGAAATGAAGAACAAGGAATCGACAGACGACCAGATCACTTCTCCTTCAGGAGCCTCATGAGCAAAGACTGTATGAACAGACAGCGTCTAAAGAGAAACCGAGGAGTCCACCAGTCTACACACAGGGGCAGGAGTGGGGCTGGCTAGGACTCTGGCCCCCACCTCAAAGATTAACTGAGATCACTCCCCTCCCTCCCTTTAGAAACCATCATGGCTGAGCACACTCTTCAGAGGGGGTTCTGGGACAGGAGTCTGCCTTCCCCCAGGCTGCCACCTCCTGAATAAAGCAACCTTCCATTCCCACTAGCACTTGTCTCTGAGCGGTGAGCAGTCAAACCAACCACAGCCAAAAGATGGAAGCAGCACAGGTGCCCATGAGCAGAAGAAAGACTGAACATCTTTGTGTGGTCCACATCTTCGTGTGGTCCACTCACACAAAGATGGCAACCCAGCCTTAAAAAGGAAAGCCGTTCTGACACAGGCCTCCCCTGAGATGAACCTTGCAGACACTGTTCTAAGTGAGATAAACTACAAGAGACAAATGCTGCATGATCCACTTCGTGAGGTCCCCAGAAGAGTTGGACTCTTGGAGACTGAGCAGAGTGGTGGCTGACAGGGCTGCGGAGGGGAGAAGAGATGCAGTGTCTGATGCGCAGAGCCCCAGCTCTGCAGGATGGACAGCATGGGGGGGGGGGGCGGAAAGGGGAGCATGGCACCTTGGTGCACTGACCCCGGAACATCGCTGACATGCAGGTAACCTGGCGAGTTTTACCTTCTGTGCATTTCACCAGGATGGCAAGGAGCTGTGTGTGGAGATGTCTAAGGGAGGACAGAGCCGTGCTTCCAGGCAAGCAGGCTGTTCACAGATAACCTTGCGCTCGCTGGCAGCACCTGGAAGGGGTCAGCCTGCAGGCCACAGCCCACAAGCACAAAGAGGAAAGACACACCCCAGCTCCTCGGACACCATGGGACCTGCAACACCGCTTACGGGCACCGGGATCGAAGGAGCTCCCTCCAGACCGCCGACCCTTTCATATGAGCTGCTACCAAATCTGTATTTCTGTGCTATTGGTTTTAAGATTAATTTGCACGTATCTATGGCTGATTCATATCAATGTATGACAAAAAAAAAAAGATTAATTTGCAACAAGCCCTGCTGCAGCCCTGGCACTGTCAAGACAGTCTGAACCTTGAATGAGCACCCCTGGGGTTTGCTTCCTCTGGCAGCTGCGAGGCACCTGCAGAACTGAGAGGCATATTTCTAATTCCTCGACCACAGGAATCTGCTGGCTTTGGGATGCTGAGTTCAGATAAAAGACTGGGGGGGTTAATAAGTCACGGAGACATTACCCCGACTGTGAGAGCCTCTGGATATACCAGGCGGCCAGCGGGGAGACCAGCGGGGCAGGAAATGAAGCACAAAGATGCGCCCACAAGTGCTCTTCCGGGCCTTCGTGTTATTTATCTACAGAGGCCTAGACTTGGGGGAATGAACTCCTGCCCTTGGGCGAGACCTGCCCTCGGAATGAAAACATCCAGCCACTTGGCGTTTAATCAGCGACAGGAAGAGCAAGCCCCCCCATGCACCTGTGCCCCATGCCTCTGGCGGGCTCTCCTGTCTCCATGGAATCACAGAATAGTTTCCTGCCGTGGAGACTGTGTCTGTGACCCCTCAGCCCACTGGGCATCCCTCCTGAGTCTGGGCCTGGAATTAATCCAGAGCAGCTTGCTGCTTTCCTCCGGTCTCATCTCTGAAGAGTACTTGTGGACTTCATACTCTTTTCTTGAAGCAATCTTGTTAGAAAATGGTTCTTCTGACTGAAGAATTCAGGATTAAAATAGGAACTTATCAGGGATGGTACACCACCCTCCAAGCAGGGGTTCTAGCCCATCTTTATTTTCCTGATTGTTCTGGAAAGGGACAACAGTAACTGCAAACTCATTATCTGTGGTGAATTTCAGCCTCACCCTGAAGGGCCCGCGCTGCTCGGCTGCAGTCGCCCTTCGTGCGGGTGTCCAGGCCTCTTACAAGCCTAAGCTCCTCAGACAGCTTCTTTCCTGCTGCCCTTGGTTTCTCAGGCACCTCTGCATGGCTCTCAGGGGCCACCTCTAGCCTCCCCACCCTTCATCGGCCACCCCCACGCTACTGTCCCTCAGCGTCCACCGACTCGGGCTTCAAGGAGGCGCGCAGTCAGGTCTCCTCCCCATTCGCAGGCCCCAGTGTGGAGCCGGAGTGGACACGCTGCCATGCGAGGGGCTACGTGCGTCTGTGTTCTTAGCTAAGTTTACATAATCCCCAGCGCAACTCTTCGCAGGCTGATGAACAGGTAGCTGACTGGATTACTAATCCTTCTATTTCATCCTTTTAATAAACTCAAATAGATTATGACAGAGAGTGAGTAACTCAGAGTAGCTCTCCAGAAATCAGCCATTATCCTACACTGACAATAACAGAGACAATCAAGTCCAAAGAATAGAAACAGCCAACTCACATCATGCATCCAGAGATATAACTAGAAAGAGAACCGGAAAGAGAAGTCAAAAACAAAGGTGGCTTGGACCCTTTTACTGATTCTGCTCAGTCCTTCAGTTGCTTTGGTGTTTGGCACAATTCTAGATGCTGAGGATTCTACAAATAAAGACCTATAGTAAATTTTAAATGAAAAAAAAAAAAAAATAGGATTTGAGAGGCTCTCCTGTGAGCATAGATGCTTAGTTTTGCTATGTAAAGATTTCCTACCTGGATCTTACATCTGTTTGTCAAACAACTGAGTTCTAAATCCAATGGACTTACCATCTTTTTTCCTAATTCATTTCATTGCTTTAACTGTATTGATTGTTACATAATATATAAAGTGCAACAGATATATTTTAAAAAGTTAAATAAATAAATGCTGAGGATTCAAAGATGAACATGACTGTCCCCGGGCACTCGGGGAGCTGCAGACTGAGGGGAACACCACCTAATGAAACAGTGCGTCATCAAAGCCCCGATAGGACAGGGACACGCAGACAGGAAACACACGATGCTGACAGTCAGCTTAGAGCTACTCACTGCAGAGCAGGGCTCCCTTAGCCCTACTCAACAGAAGCACAATCTCTAACATGACAAGGTGCTAGTTAAACCTATCCCTGGTAGCTCGGTGGGAAACAATCCACCTGCCAACACAGGAGATGCAGGAAAGGCACGTTCAATCCCTGGGTAGGGAAGATCCCCTGGAGAAGGAAACAGCAACCCACTCCAGTATTCCTGCCTGGAGAATCCCACGGACAGAGGAGTCTGGTGGGCTACAGTCCATGGGGTCGCGAGAGTTGGACACGACTGAGCGACTAGACGACAACAACTCAAACTTAAGAGATTTTCAGACTTGGCCTCATATAGATGCTAACTAAACGTATTAGGGAAATATGATATCACAGTTTATGAAACAACAGATTCAGACTGAGAAACAAATGTTCACAAGCAGAAACGGCAGGAGGAGCAGAAGTTCTCCGAGGCAGCACTGAGGCTCCATGGACGGCCTCGCCCCCCTGGAGACAGGACGCAGTGCCTTCCGAGGGGGAAGGTGTGTGGACCAGACACAACACTGCTGGTGCACGACAAGGACAGCTGCCTGTCCCCCTCGCGGCACAACAGCGACCAACGAAGGGGCGAGTCAGGAAGCAGGAGGAGGAGTCTGGTTTGGAGAAGATTCTGCAGAGGCAGCAAGCGTTTGGTGCCGGCTGCTGAGTCCCAAGAGCCGCCCCCACCACGCCCAAGGACACACACGCGTCAGCCCTACCTGGCCCGTCTGATAGTGTCGGGCAAACTGGTGAACCACGCGGTAATCGTTGGCAAAATACTCCATCAGGATAGATGGGACCTCGGCAAAGTCCGTGGGGCACCTGGTCCCTGGAAGGGGTGAGAGGAGAAGTCGGCAGGAATCGTGGCAGCGTGTCAATGTCACCACAGGCACTTGTTTACATTTTTATTTGTACTTCTGATGAACTACGATAGTCTCTAATTCATTAAATCAATATTTTACTTCTATAAAATTATTGCACATATTTGCAGGAAAGTCTGTACTCATCTCATACATTTTCCCATGTATCAGAAGCAAAACAAAATATTTGCACAGCTGGGTAAAGCACTTGTAAAGCAACGGTTCACACCCTCTACAAACAAAACTGTCTTCAGCTCCGCCAGGCTATACCTGACACACAAATTACAACATTCTTACAATGAACTCATTCTAATTTAATGCACTGAATTCCATCACCAAAAGCCAGGATCCTTCATTCGTTTTAAAAGTATTATATCTACTATTTCTGGAACAAGGTCAACCCTCAATATAGAAAGGCAACATTTCAAACCCAAAATTACTTAAAGTAACGAATCCTATAAGAACGTGTTGGTGGCACTTTATGATTCTGTCCAGACCATCTGCAGTCTTTTCAAAATACCTTCTCCTCTCCTAAATACTGTGTGTGTAAAGTTAGCTGCTGAATACTGAAAACCACACCTGCCCAGGCGGTGCAGGGCTGACCCATCTGATGGTGAGCTTAGAGAGGATGACGAGGAGGGGGGCTGACATCAGCAGGAAAACCATGGCTTTATGCAGGGGATGCAGAAAAGAGACAGTAAGGGCCTGGCCATGCCTTTCAACATGCCCTGCAGTTTTCTGACTGGTTTTGGATAAAAAGAGGCTGTGTACATTCACTTGTTCACTTGCTAAGCCTGCACTGGATCTAAGAAGAGTGCTTGTTCACACACACAGCCACTGACATAAATTCCAGATAAAACACAGCAGAATGCAAAATTGTACAAACTGGAGAGACAGGCACTCAGACAGCCTTGGTGAGAACTGTTGTCATGGATGGAAAAAATGTATAAAGGTTGGGTTGAATCACAAGTGGAAGGACAAGATGAAGCCACCTGCGATCAATGACCACAGATTTTCTAAACAAAAGGCTTTTTTCCAACTAAGATGAAAAGCATGTGTTTAAAGAACTGCAATAAACGAAGTCCTGTGCTGAGTGAGCTCCTGCTCACCAGTGACATGCTGGTATCGAGTCCGTCCCAGCATCGAGTGCATGGCATGGCCCATCTCATGGAAAAGGTTCTCCATCATCCCGGGAGTCAACAGCGTGGGCAAGTTTCTTGAGGACTGGGGCAGGTTCAGCATAAGGACCACCACTGGGAGCTGGTAGTCCCCGTCTTCCTTTAAACGACCTCCTCGGATGGTGAAGTGGCAATCCTTTAAGAAAATGAGACCATGAAGAAATGATCAGAAGCTAAAGGGTAAGCAAGTCTTAATGAATACAAGGTTCTATCAAAATGGGTGAGTACAAGTGTTATCATAATTCTATTTTTATTTATACTTTTTTTCCCAACACTTTCTCCTTTGCTGAAATGTTACTTTTTTAAAAAGCACCAGTAATACCCTGAGCTCATGTTGACAAAGTCATTCATTCACTCCAAAGACGTGCTGAGCTGACGTTCGAGGAGCTGAAGACACAGTCACCACTGAGGTCAGACCCTCAAGATGCTCAGGGCAGGGAGAAAGGCAGCCACAGGGGGAAGGACGCTGGTGTTAATGAGCCCCTTCTGTGGCCGGCGATGAGACAGGCCACACCCCCACCACTGTCTCCATCGCTTGAAGTGACGAGCTCTCAACTATCACAAAGCATGGAACCTGAGTTGCTTTCTCAGTCCACATACAAAATTTGATCATTTCTTCTCACATAAGCCTATGAGGCAGATATTTCATTTCTGAGATGAGAAAATAAATGAGTCGGAAATACTAAGTCGCGTGTCCAGGGACACACAGCTAGGGCTGCAGCACCTCAAACCTGAACCCAGGTCACAAACATGGACTCTCCAGCCTTTCAAGCACAGTGAAGGAACAGATGATGCAGCGGCCAATGGCCCTCACTCTGGTCCCACTGTGCAGACCTGTTGGCCACATCCCCTGGGAACTGGTTACCTCCACCAGCCTCCCCTCCACCGTGTCAAACGCCAGAGCAGTAACTAGCGTCTGTTATAACTGCTGCGGAAACTGTGGATCACTATTAAATACAAGGTACCATTGTTTCTGTTATAACTTTATAACCTGAATTCTTGACAGTTCCAATCCGATGGCCCAAAACTGCTGAAGCTGACTGACCTGGAAACCCGGCCTGCGGCTTCACACAAGGAGCGAACTGGTGGTTGACAAGGTTCCTCAGAGACACACCTTGCCCAGTGTTAGAGCAGGCCCATGCCACGTACAGACAGAAGTCCGGGCTCCAATCCCCGCACCTCTAACTGTGACTCTGGACAAGTAACCGCAGCTCTCTGGCCTCAGTGTCCTCATCTCATCAGGACTGAGTTCAAAAGGCTGAGGGGAACTTTCAAAGCTGCGCATGAGAAGGGCTCAGGTGCTGGCAGGCACACAGACAGGCTCCTAAAACGTCAGCATTCATCACTACAATCATTGCTACCTCGACCCAGATGAAAATGGCAGATACACATTTCTGTAACCATCTCGTAACTTCTGCCATCTTTAAATTCTACCCAATTTCAAATGCACACATTTAGTTACCACCGTTAATGTCTTTTAAATATTAGTTAACTACAAAAATGAGAGCTAAAGTTAACATTAATACACATTAACTGCTAATCACTCTAGAGAGACTGGTTTGTAAATAAAGCATCACCTGGTGTGGTTTGTCTGCTCGCTGAAAAAAGTCACAGTAAATGTATCCCAGCAGTCCTTCTGATTCATGAACCACGGCCTAGAAAAAAAAGGTTGATTTACTGGTGAATGAAGCCATCAGAACTTCCATAAGTAGAAACACATTCCAAACACCAGAACCTGCACATAAAACACCGACAGCCACCAATGCAGACATTTTATGACTTTCTGCTTCCCAGACCACCACAATGTCGGTCCACGGTGCCTTCAGCCTCTTCTGCTGTGTCTCTGGGGTGACTGGCGAACTCTGACGGGAGAGGAACCCTCCCAACAAGCCCTGAGTTGTGACTGCAGTCCCCGCGCCATGGCTCTTCCCTGGGCCCGAGCCAGCCCAGGACGGCAGCACAGCGACCCCTCCCTCAGCCCAGGAGGTGAGAACGCCCGCACACCAATCACGGCGGTGTGGGCTTCAGCCAAAGAGCAGGGAGCAATGCCTCCTCCCGGGTCAGCCCCGCGAGGCACAGCTCAAGGACAGCGGGTCTCCATCCACCTCTGCACAAGCGGGGCCTCTGCCGGACAGAACCTCAATGCTTCGGGACTCCAGCAAGCCTCCATGAGGCAACCTCTTGGTGCCAGGAACTGCTCAAGGCATTGGGGAAACCTGCCCAATGCAGGGGGCTCCCTCCTGAACGGGACCCTCCATCACCTGCACGGGGTCCTGGCACTCTCCTGTTACACCTTCTCCCTTCATGGTATCGCTGCAGGTTATCCATCTGTGTGATGCTCAGCAGACTGCCGGCTGTTTAGTAACTAAGCTCAATCTACAATCACCGAACACAGCCAGGCAACGAGGACACAGTCCACGCTTCTCAGAAAACAGTGATGAGAGTACAGTGCGCTAAGCCAGAGCATTAAGCCTGAGGGCCGCAAACCCTCCAACCCCACCAGGGAAGCAATACCTGCAGCTCACACGAAGTGGGCCCTGACGGGAGGGAGGGCCCTGGGCTCAGAGTGACCGTCCAGGACTCACACCAGCACATGGGCCACAGCCCAGCTGCCAATGTACATGTGGGCTCAACCCTCTATCCAACTCCTCAGAAAGGTGTTTTCTCTCAGGGAAAGAACTCTGCTGCTACATGTTTACCCTACTTTCCTGCAACAGCTGATTCTAGAGAACACTGTTCTTTCACAGCGTCCGGAACCAGAGCAGTAGTCAGGATTAAAGCTCTGTGGACAGGGTACCAGGCCCCGCAGACGGGCGCGCGCTCTGCCCCGGGCACTCACCAGTTTGCGGACGTCCTCACTCCACACCTCACCCTTCGAGGGCTGCTCCCCGTATAGCGAGACCCCCAGCAGCCTGTTGAACAGGAGGCTCAGGCCCTCCATGCAGGCGCCCAGGGAGAAGAATGGGCAGTAGAGACTGGGCTCGATGTTGAACCTGCCGAGGAGAAGCAGCCGCGTTTCTGTGTGCTTCAGCATCTAGAGGGAAGCGCAGCTCACTCTTCATTTATAAATCAAGAGTCAAGGAAGGACTGAATCATGAAGCGGGTCTCTACCCTGGAGGGGTTTTCAGACCGGTTTTCCTTCAGAAGAGCAGCAGACTGATTACTACGGTAGTGAGGGTGACACCAGGGGTAGAGGCAGATGGGGAGACACTCAGGGGGTCTACAGAGGGAAACCACAGAAGCCACGGGGACAGGCCCAAGAGCGCAGCTTCCGGACGGGGGAGTGACCGCCGGGCAGGCGCTGGCCGCGTGGGCGCCAAGTGAAGGCACAGCTGCCCAGTCAGTGGGCAAATGCTCAAGACACATCGGTCCTGCCTTCTCACACGCGAGCACTTCTCCAGACACACACCTCTCAGCCCGAATCAGTCCGCTGTAGTACGGGGGGTCCCAGGGCATCAATTCCTGCAGCAGAGAAGCTCACCGTTAGGAAAGCTGGGATGATTTCACAGTTTTCATCAATAACGCAGCCAGTTTATAAAATGTAACCTGTTACTGTATCAGGAAAGTTTTGTAAAAACCCTAGGAACTCATCACCTGGCAAGAGTTTCATTCCTTACTCTCTACTCCACCTTCCCTGTAATCAATGAGCTGAGAGGCAGAAATCAGCCATACTTGCAGAATTGGGGGAGAAGGCAGACAAATGTCATTCTAAAATGTGAGCTACTAAAAGTCGACATTAATAGATGAAATTAGCCACGTTGAAATCTACCCCAGATGTGGCCCATGTGTTAACCCACAAGACAGTGCAGGTGGGTCAGGGAACTAAAGGCATGACTAGGGCCCTTTCTGGACCTAAAGAACCTCAGGGTGGATCCCAGAGATGAAAGCAGCAGTTCACACCGAGCCGTGGCAGAATTAACCCTGAACTTGGCAAAGAAAACCTGTCAAAAAGAAGCACTTGAACAATCATTCCTGACGCCGGCTGCAGAGCAGTGACAGAGCTGGGAACCCTGCAGGGGCCACTGTCCCCGGGGGGGACAGGCTGGCAGGTGACAGAGGACAGCAGCCGGGACGGACGCGGTCAGCCTGGCTCAGGTACGCAGTCCACGTGTGCCGGCCGCCAGTGCGTCCCCACCTTCCACCTCCCCCTCACACACCCGAGCCCATCCCCTGTGAGCCTGGCCTGGCCTGCACCGGCCTCCCACGCCCCTCTCTACCTGGGGTTCGTCCCTGGCTGTCGCGGGCCCCTCGCTTCTCCCAGGGCTGCTCTGTGTCATCTCCCTGGAGGGGTCGTCACTGCCCAGGCCTTACAAGACGGCCCCTCCACCATCCTGTCTGCACTATTCCCTCTGGAGCCCCACCCGGCAGGACCGTGCAGGCTGACTCTTCCTGTCTGCAGTCTCGCTCCTCCCCAGGTGTAAGCTTCGGGAGGGCAGGCTGTGTTTCCCTTCTCCTACTGCGTCCTGGCCCCGAGCTCTGCCTTCTGTGCAGCGGTCCCTCATGAGCCGTCCTCTGAATCACTCAGCAGCACCTCCTGGAAAGTATACTGCTTAGAAACACAACTCCAGGCTCTGAGCAGAGCTCTGTGAACAGGGTCTCCGTCCTTATGAACAGGGTTCAAAAGGTTCAGTTTAGACACCATCTCCTCTCCTGACCCAGATGCACAGCATCTAATGGCCCACAGATATCAGTCAGTCAGTTCAGTTGCTCAGTCATGTCCAACTCTTTGCGACCCCACGGGCTGCAGCACGCCAGGCCTCCCGGTCCATCACCAACTCCCGGAGCTTACTCAAACTCATGTCCATTGAGTTGGTGATGCCATCCAACCATCTCATCCTCTATCATCCCCTTCTCCTCCCGCCCTTAATCTTTGCCAGCATCAGGGTCTTTTCAAATGAGTCAGCTCTTTGCATCAGGTGGCCAAAGTATTGGAGCCACAGATGTCAGCCACAGTTTAAAAGTAAAGAACAACCCTGTAAATCAGCTACACTTCAGTAAAAAATAAAATAAATGAAAGGAACGCAAAGCAGCGAGTGAGTGGGAGGAGCACAGGGGCACTGGAGGCCTCAGTGGGGGCAGAGGACAATGGCCAGGCCCCAGGGTGGCGGAAGAGAAAGGGCCGGGAGGTCTAGGAGGGCGTGGTGGGGAAGCTAGGGAATAGGAAGGCAGTCTGAGAACTCTCTGAAAATGTTAAACAACGGGCGGCAAGGCCCAACAGAAAACTCCCTCCGGAGGGGGGGGGGGGGGCGGATGGGATGTAAGAAGGCAGCAGGACACCGACCAGCTCCTCAGGCACACGAGCCACCGAGGGAGAAGGAAGACAACCTCAGCCAGGGCCGTGGTGATAGCGCGGAGCGGGGGCATGGTTCCCAGCGCCAAAAGACAGAGCCCTCAGCCAACAGACTGTTTATAATAAAAGTACCTCTGGACTTCCCTGGTGATCCAGTGGTGGAGAATCTGCCTGCCAACAGGGGGATGTGGGTTTGATCCCTCTCTGGGGAACGAAGATCCCACACGGCACAGAGCAACTAAGCCCGTGAGTGAGCCGCAACTGCAGAGCCTGCCCCAAGGGCCCCACGAGCCTGGACTAACACCCAGGGGAACAAATAAATAGTAAAAAGGAAAAGAAACTCAGCATGGTCACTTACAGAATTTTGAGGGTTTAGTTTCATTTTCATCCCTCGAATCATCTCAAAATCTTTCATAGTTCTGTAAAACAGGTTTATCATTAGTTGCCAGGACAAAATTTTCATAAGTAGATTATAAAAGATGAGTTTGCTTCTGCTACTTTTCAGTAATCATGACAGAAATAATTTGTAGTAAAAATGTAAACTAGTATTAATCCAAATTTTACATGTATTAGAAGAGACAGTGATACATACATCAGTAAACTACTGTAATTTTTACCTAAAAAGCTGATATTTGTCTTAAAGTACTAAAATTTGGAAAATTTAAGTGTTACAGAATATACAAATTCATCAGTAAGCTTCAAATCTCTACTTTTTGCTATACTTTAAAAAAGAGACTAACAAATTAGTTTCTCTAAAAGAAGATTTTACTTAAGATTACCACTTATCATTTTCCCCTATCAAAAAACTAGTTGGGCCGTAATCACACATGCACTTAATATTTGCAAAATATGAACTTTCGGTTAGAATTAACTTCTATAATTAAAAAATACAGTTCACTAAATATAATTTAAAAATCTTCACTAAAAAAATCTGAAGATAATATTTGCTTAAAATATCTATAGCTACATACAAGTGAAAAAAAAACAATAAAGCTTAACTAGCAAAGTACAATAAATTTTCAAATAACTGCATAACTGATACTACTTCATTCTATCAAAGCCATAACAGCTCACTGCATTAAGAAAAATCATTTCAGAACTAATAAATATAATGCAAATTAGAGAGGACTGGGTTCTAAGGCAGTAGTTTATAACAGAAACTGGAAATTGGAGCTAAACTTTAACATGCTGGTGCAGTCAAGGAGCGAACAGGGGTTAGACAGCCCCGCAGGAGACAGAAGACCACGGTCCTCCAGGACCCTGCCAAGACTCGTGCTGGAGGCCTCATGCTGGGGGTCTGAAGGCTCCTGGGGGCTCGGCCCCCAGAGAAGCAGGACCAGAGTGGCGAGGACCAGGCCAGGGGGCTGGGCAGGGAGAAGGCTGGCAATTTGGCAGAGGGACCACCAAGAGCAGAGAGCCTTGGGTTACAAACACTGGGCGTTCTTTACACACAACACAGCAGATGTGATCCACCCAGGCCCAAAGTAGAGCGAGACTAGGTGACCGAATCATTACAAGCTAAAACGCAGAGTTGCTAAACCTTTCACAAAAGGTTTGGGGGGTTTTAAACAGTCCACCTCAGTAATAAGTTCCTAAAGAAGACTGGTTAGTTAGAGAGGATGGCCCAAGTGTTAGCGACAGTCGCCCTCAGAGGACAGCTGTGAGCTTTCAAAGTACAGCTCACTGTTAGTGTAAGATCCGACCCATATTCCAACACCTATATTCTTCATGGGTCACTTCCTAATTCTTTTAATAAATCTTTAAAAGTCTTAAAAAAAAAAAGAAAAGCTAAATCATGTGTACTCTAAAAAGCAGAATAAAAAAAAGAAAAAAAACCGAACCTTTCAGAGAGTTTGTCGGACAGTTTCTCAAGGAACTCCATGACAGTCTCTAAAACGAAAATCCCCAAGAAAATATCTTTAACTACATGAAATAAAATGAACATACATGTTAAAATCACAACGTTGTAACCATAAATCCATACAATACAGTTTCTTTAAAGTGATGATTCTCAGAGGGAAGCAGGGCTCCTAATACTCGACACTTCTAGATGAAAGTTCATCAAAGCTGACACCATAAACTCCAGAGCCTTAGATGATACCCCAAAATAAAAAGAGCTAACAGGAAGCAAAAGAAAATCATCCAAAATCTCAATCTATTTCTATATCTATGTATAAAGGAAAAAAAGTTTCTCAATTTTTTTGATAGCTATATTAATTTGTTCATAAAAGTCTGCACAATTTAGAATCATCAGATTTTAAAAATCAATGTTTTTCTGAATAAATTTTTTTTTATATATACACAGCAGAATAATCTATTCAGGATCTATATTGGAAGAAAATGTAGCAAAATTAGAACATTAAAACTTTAGATTCTCCTTCCTACAATGTTGCAGGTGGGAATGTAAACTGGTGAAGCCACTGTGGTGAGCAGTACAGAGGTTCCTTAAAAAACTAAAAACAGAGCTCCCACATGCCCCTGTAGTCCCACTCCTGGGCATATATCCGGAGAAAAACACGATCTGAAAGGATGTATGCGCTCCAGTGTTCACTGCAGCACTGTTTACAATAGCCAAGACGTGGAAGCAACCTAAGTGTCCAAGCAGAGGAATGGATAAAGATGTGGTATATGTGTACCACGGAACATTACTCCGCCATTAAAAAGAATGAAATAATGCCATATTCAGCAATATGGATGGACCTAGAGAGCGTCATACTGAGTGAAGTAAGACAGACAAGGACAAATATTGTATGGCATCCCTTAATGCAGAACCTAGAAAGAAAGGATACAAATGAACTTAGAAAGAGACAGGCTTACAGAACTAACTTACTGCCCCAGATAGAGGGGCAGGGGTGACAGTTAGGGAGTTTGGAATGGACATGTACACACTGCTATAGTTAAAATGCATAATCAACAAGTATCTACTGTAAAACATGGAGAACTCTGCTCAATGTCATGTGGCAGCCCTGGATGGAAGCAGAGTTTGGGGGACAATGGATACATGTATATATGTGGCTGAGTCCCTTCACTGTTCATCTGAAACTATCACAACATTGTTAACTGACTACTCCAGTATTAAAAAATTTAGGCTGGTAGAATTTTTTTTTAACTACTTAAAATACTTCAGCCATAAGTCATGATACTGCAGAAACCCATAAAAGCAATGCAGTGGAATTACGATTATTTCCCATAACAGGAAATTTTTCACGTGAATTTTTGAATTTAGCACTTTTAGGCACTGATTCATGTGTACAGAGTTTTTCATACATATTTTAGAGTAAGCTACAAACACTGTTTTTATGTTTTCAGATGATCTTTTACATGGTTTTAATTTCTTGCCCTCTTCAGTTTATCTCATTTCTGAGTAAATAAAAGGCTGGGGAAGGAATGGACCTGATTCAGGAAGCCAGGGTCTCTTGTCACCATCAACACGGATCCCACCTGCAAACACGGCTTGGTGTATCGTGTTAGAGGGCGCTAAGGCTTTTAGGAAAAAACTGTTACTTAGCTCAAAATAAAACCTTATTTCAGGATGTCAAACCAGTGGGCGCAGGGCTCTGTTTTCAAATATATCTGTGTGTGTTTTCTATTTCAAAATAATTAATCTTTTACTGACGCTTACCCATTTTCTTTCTCTAGCTCTCTCGAACAGGAAACATCTACCAAGATTCCCCACCTGGAACACTGTCCTGTGAAGAGCAGTGAGTCTGAACCGCCTGAAGGCAGCTGCATGGCTCCTGGAAGACAGGCCCCTGACGTGCCGGTCCCGCGGGGCCCACCACGGCCTGCCAGCCCTCGCCCTGTCTCCCTGCCCCCACTGCCCACCTCCAGCTTCACTTTCCTCACGGAACTTTCCACAGCCACCCAAGCATCTGTAAACCTCCTGAGCTCCTAAAACCCTAGGGCCCTGCGGTGCCTAGTCAGTGCATTCAGCACTGGAAGGACACCGACCAGGATTAAGATTTATCCTCACGTGGCCCTGTCCAAGCTCCCCAACTAAACGCTGCAGCCCCCGAGCACACAGGTCACACCTTACACGACGTGTGTGCAGAGTCCAGCTCCAAGACACCTCCCCACGGACCACCCCGTGAGCCGTGGACTTGCTGGTCACCACTCAGGCGCCTGTGTCGGCCCCAGCTGCCCCCAGCGCTCGTCCCAGCATGTCCCATCCCTCGCCCACCCTCGTCGCCACCTGCACAAAGACCAGTATCTCCCACTGAACTTGGACCACCGTGCTCCCGGCCCCACCCCCATCGGCAGGACTCCCTGTCTTCCCAGTGGCTCAGTCGCAGGCCTGGTTCTCCCTTCAGGAGCCAATGTGACGTCTCACCACGTGCAGAGCTGCCAGCAGCCCGGAGCCCTGCAGCCTCCTGACCGCAAACGCGCGCTCCCGCCCCCCTCCTGCAGCTGCTCTCCACACCCGTCGTGGTGCCCCCTGCCGACGACCACTGACAGCCCTGCTCAAACCCACCTCCCCGAGCACAAACCTCCTCCACTTGGGCCCACTCCTTCCCACTCCCCTCTGCGCTCCTCAAATGTGGGCACCCCATCTGGACCCCAAAGACACACATGAAAGAGAAAGAAACAAGGCGAGGAGGTGTCAAGAAAACCCGGGAGAAGCTATGGGCCCCACAGAGAAAGAAGGGCTGGACGCCGGATGCACAGAGATAGCATGGAGCCTGCAGGAAGGGTGACCCTCCCGCTGCAGGGCCGTTCCCAGTGACCCCACAATTCCTCCAGACACATAGACGGAAACCCGTGGTGTCCAGTGCCATCTCCTCACACTCAGCCTGACACCAAGTCCTGTGAATTCAACCCTGAAAATACAGCAAGTCTGAACAACCCCCCAACACAGCCACCCTACTGAGGACTTGGGTATAAAGTGTAACTGCAAATTAATCAATGTCTTTGAAAATTACACCATTTTCATTGTGATATATTTTCTCTTATACATGATGAATCATAAAGAACTCAACAAAGGAAAAGGTAAGTTTTTCACAAACGCCCAGAGAGACGCTCCCCACCCCCAACCCTGCCAAGCAGCCCTCTTCTCTCTGAAAGGAGGAGTCCTATATGACCTGGGCTACACTCAACCCTGCCTCCAGCAGGAGCACTGATCACCCATCTCCTCCCACACTAATTCTAACCAGGCTGAGCACAGAAATCAGCTGAGTTAAAACAAAAATAATTCAAATCACCATCAATGATTCATCAATGAAATAATAAGTATGAATTACTCAGTTCAGTTCAGTCGTGTCTGATTCTTTGCGACCCCATGAACCACAGCATGCCAGGCCTCCCTGTCCCTCACCAACTCCCAGAGCTTACCCAAACTCATGTCCATTGAGTCGGTAATGCCACCCAACCATCTCATCCTCTGTCATCCCCTTCTCCTCCTGCCCTCAATCTTTCCCATCATCAGGGTCTTTTCAAATGAGTCAGCTCTTCACATCAGGTGGCCAAAGTACTGGAGTTTCAGCTTCAACATCAGTCCTTCCAATGAACACCCAGGACTCATCTGCTTTAGGATGGACTGGTTGGCTCTCCTTGCAGTCCAGGGGACTCTCAAGAGTACTCCAACACCACAGTTCAAAAGCATCAATTCATTGGCACTCAGCTTTCTTTACAGTCCAACTCTCACATCCATACATGACCACTGGAAAAACCACAGCCTTGACGAGACAGACCTTTGTTGACAAAGTAAAGTTTCTGTTTTCTAATATGCTGTCTAGGTTGGTCATAACTTTCCTTCCAAGAAGTAAGCCTCTTTTAATCTCATGGCTGCAGTCACCATCTGCAGTGATTCTGGAGCCCAAAAAAATAAAGTCAGACACTATTTCCACTGTTTCCCCATCTATTTTCCATGAAGTGATGGGACCAGATGCCATGATCTTAGTTTTCTGAAAGTTGAGCTTTAAGCCAACTTTTTCACTATCCTCTTTTACTTTCATCAAGAGGCTCTTTAGTTCTTTTTCACTTTCTACCTTAAATGTGGTGTCATCTGCATATCTGAGGTTATTGAGATTTCTCCCGGCAATCTTGCTTCCAGCTTGTGCTTCTTCCAGCCCAGCGTTTCTCATGATGTATTCTGCATATAAGTTAAATAAGCAGGATGACAATATACAGCCTTGACCTACTCCTTTCCCTATTTGGAACCAGTCTGTTGCTCCATGTCCAGTTCTAACTGTTGCCTCCTGATCTGTATACAGGTTTCTCAGGAGGCAGGTCAGGTGGTCTGGTATTCCCATCTCTTTAAGAATTTTCCACAGTTTATTGTGATCCACACAGTCAAAGGTTTTGGCATAGTCAATAAAGCAGAAATAGATGTATTTCTGGAACTCTCTTGCTTTTTTGATGATCCAACAGATGTTTTCAATTTGATCTCTGGTTCCTCTGCCTTTTCTAAAACCTGCCTGAACATCTGAAGTTCACGATACACGTATTGCTGAAGCCTGGCTTGGAGAATTTTGAGCATTACTGTACTAGCGTAAAAGATGAGTGCAATTGTGTGGTAGTTTGAGCATTCTTTGGCACTGCCCTTCTTGGGAATTGGAATGAAAACTGACCTTTTCCAGTCCTGTGGCCACTGCTGAGTTTTCCAAATTTGCTGACATTGAGTACAGCACTTTCACAGCATCATCTTTCAGGATTTGAAATAGCTCAACTGGAATTCCATCACTTCCACTAGCTTTGTTCATAGGGATGCTTCCTAAGTCCCACTTGACTTTGCATTCCAGGATGTCTGGCTCTAGGCAAGTGATCACACCATCATGATTATCTGGGTCATAAAGATCTTTTTTGTATAGTTCTTCTGTGTATTCTTGCCACCTCTTCTTAATATCTTCTGCTTCTGTTACGTCTATACCATTTCTGTCCTTTATTGAGCCCATCTTTGCATGAAATGTTCCCTTGGTGTCTCTAATTTTCTTGAAGAGATCTCTAGTCTTTCCCATTCTATTGTTTTCCTCTATTCCTTTGCAGTGATTGCTGAGGAAGGCTTTCTTATCTCTCCTTGCTATCCTTTGGAACTCTGCATTCAAATGGATATATCTTTCCTTTTCTCCTTTGCTTTTCACTTCTCTTCTTTTCACAGCTATTTATAAGGCCTCCTCAGACAGCCATTTTGCTTTTTTGCATTTCTTTTTCTTGGGGATGGTCTTGATCTCTGTCTCCTGTACAATGTCACGAACCTCTGTCCATAGTTCATCAGGCACTCTATCAGATCTAGTCCCTTAAATCTATTTCTCACTTCCACTGGTAATCATAAGGGATTTGATTTGGGTGATACCTGAATGGTCTAGTGGTTTTCCCCACTTTCTTCAATTTAAGTCTGAATTTGGCAATAAGAAGCTCATGATCTAAGCCACAGTCAGGTCCTGGCCTTGTTTTTACTAACTGTATAGAGCTTCTCCAGCTTTGGCTGCAAAGGATATAATCAATCTGATTTCAGCACTGACCACCTGGTGATGTCCATGGGTAGAGTCTTCTCTTGTGCTGTTCGAAGAGGGTGTTTGCTATGACCAGTGGGTTCTGTTGGCAAAACTCTATTAGCCTTTGCCCTGCTTCATTCTATGCTCCAAGGCCAAATTTGCCTGTTACTCCAGGTATTTCTTCACTTCCTACTTTTGCATTCCAGTCCCCTATAATGAAAAGGACGTCTTTTTTGGGTATGAGTTCTAGAAGGTCTTGTAGGTCTTCATAGAAACGTTCAACTTCAACTTCTTCAGCATTACTGGTCAGGGCATAGACTTGGATTACTGTGATATTCAATGGTTTGCCTTCGAAACGAACAGAGATCATTCTGTCGTTTCTGAGATTGCATCCAAGTACTGCGTTTCAGACTATTTTGTTGACCATGATGGCTACTCCACTTCTTCTAAGGGATTCCTGCCCACAGCAGTAGATAAAATGGTCATCTGAGTTAAATTCACCCATTCCAGTCCATCTTAGTTTGCTGATTCCTAGAATGTCAATGTTCACTCTTGCCATCTCCTGTTTGCCCACTTCCAATTTGTCTTGATTCATGGACCTAACATTCCAGGTTCCTATGCAATATTGCTCTTTACAGCATCAGACCTTCCTTCTATCACCAGTCACATCCACAACTGGGTGTTGTTTTTGCTTTGGCTCCATCCCTTCATTCTTTCTGGAGTTATTTGTCCATTGATTTCCAGTAGCATATTGGGCACCTACCAACCTGGGGAGTTCATCTTTCAGTGTCCCATCTTTTTGCCTTTTCACACTGTTCATGGGGTTCTGAAGGCAAGAATATTGAAGTGGTTTGCCATTCCCTTCTCCAGTGGACCACATTCTCTCAGACCTCTCCACCATGACCCATCCGTCTTGCGTGGCCCCACATGGCATGGCTTAGTTTCACTAAGCTAGACAAGGAGTGGCAGCAGAGAGGAGCTACCCCACGTCCAAGGTCAGGAGCAGCAGGTGTGCTTTGCTGGAGCAGCTGTGAAGAGATACCCCACGTCCAAGGTAAGAGGAACCCAAGTAAGATGGTAGGTGCTGAGAGAGGGCATCAGAGGGCAGACAGACTGAAACCACAATCACAGAAAACTAGCCAATCTGATCACACGGACCACAGCCTTGTCTAACTCAATGACTTACTCAACATGCACATAAAGTACCCTAGTTGTGCAGATATATTCCAAATGATTAGCTCTGTTTAAAAATCATTCCTAATAAAGAGGCAAAGTATCTCAGTAACTGGTCTCCAAGTAAATTAAAAATAGCACAGTAACTTTAGCTATTTAAAGTCAGAAGTTCAGCTTCATAAAAACCCTGTTTTGTCCTGGAGAGTTGGGTAAATAGGCTCACCTGGACTTTGGGCGATTGTTCCCTGGAGGGCCCTGTGGGAGTAGGTAGGATACCCTACCAACTTTGCCAGGAGGTCTCTGCTGCTGAGCAACTCTTCTAGACGTTTCAATTGACCAGCATTGGGATAAAGAAAAATTTTATAAGCAGCTTCTCGCACCTATGTTTAAAAAGTGGATGGTAAAAGACACACGTACGAAGATACAAAGTCCTATGTGATAATAACACACATTACCTCCCCCCACTTTACTCTGCAGGTGAGCAATGCTTAAACACGAGGCCTTACACAGGCTGAATGAAGCTTCTGGGCTCATCACCGAGTGAGGGGGACACATCGCACTTGGCCCAAGTCCTGCTGAGGGGCAGATGGGCAGGGGGCAGAGGCTCTACCTGACACACAAGAAGCGCCACCAACCAGTGACGAGAGGCCACGTGCATTAGAGTGTGAGTCCCTGCAATGGCCAGCGCCGCTGTCGCTCACCATTCTTTGAAAATGAGGAACTCTTTACAACCGGGGTAATCAAACCATTTTCATTATTCAAAGCATTTCCCTGATAGCTCAGTCGGTAAAGAATCTGCCTGCAATGCAGGAGACCCCAGCTGGATCCCTGGGTTGGGAAGATCCCCTGGAGAAGGGAAAGACTACCCACTCCAGTCTTCTGGCCTGGAGAATTCCATGGACTATACAGTCCATGGGGTCGCAGAGAGTCAGACACAACTGAGTGACTTTCACTTTCAGTTTTTCACAGAATTAGTCATCCCTGTTCAATTTTTAATGCTTAGTAAAAATTAATGTATTTTTAAAGGTGTGATCATGTGATCCCTGAATTTTGGGGTCACGAGCCATGGCCCCTCTATGAGGCCAGAACCACACAGAGGATGGAGCGCACGTACCAAGTCGTCGGGCACTTCTGCACGCAGACTGTCCACCACCACATGGTCCCCGGCCAGCTCGAAGTGATGCCGGATGCGTTCTGGCAGGAGGTGCTTCCCAATCGTGTTGGGGAAGTGGGTTCCCATGAGAAATGCGCTGCTCAGATCCAAGATTTTAACATTCAGGTCCACAGCTCTTTTACGCTGTATGTGGAGGCAGTCAAGTTATTTAAAGTAATACTTCACAACAAATCGGTAATCTATAAAGATGCCAGTCAACATATAAAGTTGAAATATAATTAATAAGGTATTAAATATATTAAGTGATAAAATGAATACTGAATACTGTATCATAAATGTTTAATACACAATAATCGTCTACAAATGCTGACTCTATACTTTTGGTAGTTATTTAGTATCCTCACCAAAAAGTTAACCTAATGGTTCCACAGTGCTTCTATACTTTCAGATGTACATAACTTCCGGAGTTCTATTTTATGTCTAGGTTATACAACATGTCTGTGAAATGAACAATGGGAGGTACAGTCCTTCCATGGCTCCGAAAACACCCTAGTTGACAGGCAGGGAGCAGTGGGCTGGTTGAATCTGTCTGACAGGACAGTATCTGAGGCATAGATTAGAAACCAGACTCAGCCTTAAGAGACGAGATACAAGGGCAAGGGAAGGAAGGTCAATGAACGCGGCTCTTCAGTGAAGTGTGGTGAAGGGCACTTGCAAAGCTCGGCCAGGCTCGCTGCAGCGGCCACATGAGCGCAGCAGCCCAGAGGCAAGGGCTAGAACTGCTTCGGGGGCGGGGGGGGCGGGGAGCGGCGGACCACAGCCCCCAGCTGTGCATCTGGCAGTTTCCAGTTTCTGCCAGTCATCACGGACAGAGTGGGGTGGATCTTCTCCTCGCTCACCCCTAGGATGCTGTCGCCAGGGCACCCCATATTTGGGACCAAACTTAAAAACTGTCGCCCACATAACGTTAGGTCTCCTGGGGACAAGGAGGAATCTTCCGTTACTCATCACAGGATGGCCAGACAGGCCCTGGACTCACAATGGGCTTCAGGTGACACCAGAGGCAAGCCTTCCCGGGGAAGGGGCAACGGCTATGGACAGATTCTAAACTGTACTGTGACCCTGAAGGATGACCAAGCATATTTCTTAAAAGATAAATATAAATATGAACAGAGCAGGTGTACCCTTGATAAGACACTGGAAAAAATGAACTGTATCTTAGTAACAAAAAATTTCAGTACAGAAAAATCAAACTTCGTGGGAAAAATGACTTTTCAGATGATTACTCTCTCTCTGCCTGTTTTCTTTCTGACATGGCCATCTGTCACCACCTACTGGTGACCAGGGGAAAAACAAGACAAGGAAGATAACTGGAAATTATACTCTAGTAGCAAAATTTTTCCTCAAAGCCTTTACTATTTAAAACAAAAAAGTGATAAAATTAGTTATTTCAAAGAAGTGATCATCTGTTACATCCCTGGAAAAATAAAAACTGTTTCCTGACTTCGCCAACAGTCTGCTAAGCATGTCATCTCATCCTTCGAGGAGAATTAAACACGCAAACACACAGTACCTGGAGCTCTGGGAATGCTTTGAAACTGTTATACTTACTACATGACTGCTTAACAACACACTTCCTCTAATTTAAACTTTTTAATTATATTCACGAGACCTTAAAATGTACGTAAGGAATAACCTGGAAAGAATATAGCAAGAACACTGGCCTCCATGACTTACTGGTTATATTGGCAGCTTTATGTCGAGTTCTCTTAAAAAGTGTGCACATCCCCCTGCACCCTGTCTGAGTGGAGCCCCCAGAGAAGAGACACGAAAGTGACCAGAAATGATCTCACAGGTGTGTCCAGGGCAGGGATCACGTGAAGACACACCCACGCTGCATCTCAAGGACGCTTCTGTACGTCCGCGTGGAGACACTCATCTTCAGGTTTCCTCCTCACTCACAGTCCTTCCTGACACGACCCATCTCACCCCACCTCCATGACACCCGAAACACCCCACTGTCTCTAGTCATTCCTTAATTCTGAATTACCAAGGTGACAAGCCAACTTTCAGAGAGCACTCAACATTCAGGAATGGGATCGACAACACACCAACCAAGTAACAGCAAAACAACAGGAGCCGAAACACGAAGTTACCTTTTCTTGGTCTAGATGGATTCCACTGATTTCAAAATCGAACATAAACAGTTCGGCCACTCGCCTATAAATAAAATAAGCACCAGGTTAGAACAGGCAATAATAATTAAACAAAAATCAGTTTTTTGCAAAATGAATCCGTCCTTTTCAACTTTCCTGCCAAAATGCCAGATGTTTCAACACACATACACACGATTTTTCTGAAACCAGGAGCTTAACGTCTCAGGAGTCAGGAAAAACAGCTGGCTGGCCGGGGGTTACGCCCCCCTGTGGACGACACAGTATCACACACATGATGCAGACTGTACAGGCCTTAGACTGAGTGAAATGAATGAGTTACTCCAAGGACGCCAAATTTTCTGCATTTTTTTCCCTAGAGGAAATGGACATCTTTCCAACTGTCTATCCTCTACACTATCGGTTGCACACTACACTCAAGTGTAGTTTGAGCACCAAACAAGCACTGTGCACCACATTCCCACGCGCCTGCTGGCAAGAACGTGTGCACGTGAACCTGTTCCACGTCTCCTACTGAGCACGTGTACTGAACAGAACTCTACTCCTAGCTGCTCCTGGGCAAAGACTTCTACGCTGAAGTAAGTCCAGCACATGGACTGCAGAACATGAAAAACAGTTATGATTAGCTTTTCATGTAGGAGCTTACTCCTTTATTCACAGAGCACAGACCTGTGAACACCACTGTGATAATTACTTATTTCAGCTCCATCTAAATCCCAAACATTAAAAAGATAAAATGGTTTATGCTTGGACAGTTTTTCAAAGGTTTTCTGCACCAGGGTCTCAGTTTCCTGTCCAGCCAGCGGCAGCTACTCAGAGCGTCACCCTTTGATGCCGCGGTGGAAGCGGAGTCCATGGGCTCAGGAGGATGGTTTGCTTCCTTCTTAATCCTGCTACATGGTAAGAGCCGAGCTCAACTGGAACACGTCTTTCTGTCAGTAGTATTTTTTTTCTTTAACTACTTTTTTCTGGAATTAAGTTATCCAAGTATTTGATCTATTCTGCTGCTTTCCTTGACCTTTCATATTAGGGACATTCATCTTGCTGATGACCATGCCGATACACTGAATGAACAGAACTATTACCAGTGTATGCTTACTGCACACTGCTCCACGTTTAACAGCCATCTGTTGCTATTCCCTATGTCATGGATAAGGGTTTCAGGAAAAGAATACCCATTTTTCTGTAAGGCAGTTCACTTTTTTCTTTTTAGATAATGTGTAAGGCATCAAAATATAGTAACTACATTAATCCTTCAGCATATAAGTAACACCTGTCCTGAGCTTCCCAGGTGGCTCAGTGGTAAAGAATCCACCTGCCATTGCAGGAGATCTGGGTTCGATCCCTAGGTTGGGATGATCCCCTGGAGAAGGAAATGGCAACCCACTCCAGTATTCTTGCCTGGAGAATTCCATGCAGAAAGGAGCCTGGTGGGCTACAGTCCATGGGGTCACAAAGAGTTGGACACAACTGAGTGACTAAACAACAAAAACCTGCCCTATCGTTTATCCTCTTAAATTTGTAAGGGCTTTGCTAGACCAAAGCTTGCAATTTTTATACAATCAAATCAGTCTTCCCTTTTGTGGTCTGGTTTTGGTATCATGTGAAGAAAGACCTTCCACATTCCAAGTTATCAATACTTTTAGGATTTCTTTTTTTTTTTTAATATTTAAATCTTAATTTACTTTTCCACTGGCCTAACATTACTGAAAACCACACTTTTCCTTCCAGATACGAAGTGACAATTCTATCATGTATTAAACACAGTCCTGTGCATTTGTGTCTGGGTCAGACTTTTCTCTATTCTCTCATTGAACTAATGGACTCTTCAGGTGTAAGTATAATGCTATAGTATTTTTATGTGTCTTATTACCAGTGCAAGTCCTCTCTGTAGCATTTTTCTCTACTAGATTTTTCCTGCTTGACCTAGCATATTTTTTGTTTACGACCTCAAAATCATTTTAAATAACAACAAAAATCTTCTTTAGATTTAAGTTGGATAGTATCAAACTTACAGACCAGAAGAGAACACTGACATTTCTTCTCCGTATCAAGAATACAGCATGTCTCTCCATATAAACACCTCCACGCCTCCCGGGACGGAGGGGCACATGTGCGCGTGCAGGCTTGCAGCCTGCCCTCCAGAGCACACTCCATGCTGCCCCACAGCCTGTGTGGCTCTCACGACTCTAGGACTTGCCCTCCGTTCTGTTTTCTGGAGAATGAGCTCACTATATTCTCTGCAAACGAGAAAGTTCTTGATGGTTCTAGACAACCCCAGGTGAAACAGGTTTCTTTATGGCCAGGCTTCTCTGAGACTCTGATGTATTGAGATTTTCCAAGAGGGGAAAATGTATTAATATGTGTGATTTCCAAACTTACCGATCAATGGGTCCCTTCTGGCAATACTCTGATACCTCACAGAACTAGTGTTTCAAGGAAGGCACCTAATATAAGATGGTACCATTTCTCCCACACAGGACCTTGTCATGACGGATGCTGAATCTCAAATGCTCTACCTCAGCCACTGTAGGCTCCTCTCTCTCTCTCGGGGTGCCTCTTGAGTGCTGGCCAACACTCCCAGTGATGGACAAGCACCATGACAGTTCAGTAATCATCACTTCCAAGTCTTGTTTCCGCCCACTCCCAAGTCACCCTTTTTTTCTAGAATACAGATCTTCTACCCAGCTTATTTTCCTCAATGTGTTTATCATTCTGTTATTTTAAAAATCCTATTGGCATTTTAGTAACATTGAGAAATGTGCGCTTCCCAGGTGGCTCAGTGGTGAAGAATCCGCCTGAGAAGGCAGGGGACACGGGTTCAATCCCTGATCTGGAAGGATCCCATGTGCCGTGGGCAACTAAGGCGGGCACAACAACTACTCTCAGCTTGTGTTCTTTTTTTTTTTTTTTTTTCCAGCTTGTGTTCTAGAGCCCGGGAGCTGCAACTACTGAGCCCACATGTCCCAGAACCTGTGCTCCACAAGAGAAGCCACTGCAATGAGAAGCCCACACACAACCTGACAGTTGCTCCCGCTTGCCACAACTAGAGAAAGCCCACGAGCAGCAATGTAGACCAAGGGCAGCCAAAAATAAATAAAAAAGAAATGTAGTAGAAATGTGGTCCATGTCCAATTAGCACAAGTCCTCTGTACCTCAAATGGTACTGCCAATCCACTTCCATTTTTATACATTAAATAAAAGAAAGCAAACCTTCAGTAAAAGTCAGATTACGAATAACCCGTCATTGTAACAAAGTCAGTAGCAGCTGAGTAAAATCCGACACAAATAGCAGGCATTCAACTTCAAATCACCTCACTAACAAAAGTAGTAACAGTAAAATCATGATCAAGACAGGTTATTGTGCTGGTGCAGCCCGCTTCAGGTGTACCGTGAGCGTGAGGATCGCAGAAGTGAATCAGGACTGCAGATACCTGTCCACAGGCAGACAGGTGAAAAGCCTCTCCCTGCCTCTTAGCCAGCATGTCACCCACACACCAGATCAACACAGGACGCCACCACCATCTGCTCCCAGGGGACAGGGTTCACTCGGGGTCACAGGCACGTGTGGAGACAGGAGAATAGAAAGCAGGAAGAACCAAGCAAGTATCTCATAAATAAACAAGTACAAATAGGCTCACAATAAAAATTAATCTCTGTGCCTTGATACAAAAAATACACAGATGAATTAATGACAAACTATGATATTTATAATACACCTAAGCAAAGAAACATAATATCCAAAACCCTGTATCAGGTGTATTAGTATACTGAGCTACAAAAGAGGTCTTTCCAACTAATAAATGGTATGAATCAAAGCCAACCATTTCAAGGATCTGGACATCCACCAGTAAATGAATCCAATTTGCTTGTATCTTCTGCTGTATCCATGACGGAACTTTAGGAACGCAGCTGAATGAAACTGTCAACCTTGCAGCATCTCCTCCAGGCCATGGCTGGGGGAGATGCTGAGATGCACAGGGAGCAGGTCAGACCCGGGCCCGCCCTTGTGGAGCCTCCCATCCAGAGGGTGGGAGATGCTGACCGGACCCACCGGCAGAGGAGAGGCTGCTGGAGCAACAGGACCAAGAGAAGCAGGAGAACAGGGTGAGGCAGAACAGAGCTTTCAGAGCGGGGGACGCCATCTGAGCAATGCCCATCACCCAGGAGAAACCACCTGGACAGATGGGCTCTGAGGGCAGAGACACCCCGGGGCGGCTGCCAAGCTCCTGTCCAAAGTCACAAACACAATGAACACAAAGGAAGCAGTACCTGGTTTCCGGATCAAGGGAATCCACAAGTTTCTTATCAGCTAGTAACCTCTGCAAACTTTGATATAAATCCACATTTGTGTTCAACCTAGAAAAATTACAAATGAAAA
Organism: Cervus canadensis; assembly: GCF_019320065.1. Classification (NCBI taxonomy): domain Eukaryota; kingdom Metazoa; phylum Chordata; class Mammalia; order Artiodactyla; family Cervidae; genus Cervus; species Cervus canadensis. The sequence continues at coordinate 81,899,004 of NC_057394.1, read as the reverse complement.
ATATTAAATGATTTTCTAGTACCTTCTGGTTTGGCTTTACATCAAGAGAACAGTGTCAAGTTCTAGCGCACACCTGGCCAGAGGCCAAAGGCTTGGGCCATTGTTTCATTTCTTCCTTCCGATCAGGAGCAGCATAACCACTGTTAGTACAGGGAAGGCAGCGTGCGAGAACAACGTGTCCCAGGAGGTAAAAGTGTAAACCTAAAGCCACATGCAACAGCTGCGGCCAGAAGAGCAGATAGGGCCTGAGTCCACCCTCATCGAGAGCCAGCCACGTGGGGTCAAGCGAAGACACTGGGCCGACACTCCTGACAACACCTCTCGACAGGCCGTGGCTCCTGCTGTCCGGCCCGGAGCCAGGAGTGCAGGGCCCGTAGTGCAGGTTGCACCCGGAGCCCGGCAGACAAGAGTCCAGGCCAGCGCCCGGGGCTCCCACTCATCTCCGGGGAGCCCCTGCTTCTGCCCTGTCACCACGCCGGGGTCCCAGCTTGCAGCGACCAGTTCACCCATTGAGGAGCCAGTTTTCACAGCCACCGTCCGTCCCCAAGAGGGCAAGAGTTGCTGGTGGGGGACAGCACGGCAGCCACCACGCTCCGCTAGGAGCCCCCCAGGGAGAGAAGCCCCCCTCTCCCAGCCGCCTCTGGTCTCAGACGCAGGCCCTGATGTTAGCTGGGGAGCCTGACATCCTTCCCGGAGGCGTCCTGCTTCCTCCCTGTTACCGTAACAAGCACACTTAGTTCACCTCAGAATCACTTTAAAACAACCGACTCCACCCCGGCCCAGCCTGCTGCGGCACCCACATCACTTTTATGGTCTCCCCAGGGCCAGCCCCGGGGGCTGCAAGGCCACCACACGGAGGTGACCCTCTGGCCTCGCCCTGCGGCCCCGGCATCGGGGTGACGGCTCTTTAACCACCACCTGCCCGAGATGCTAAAGGGCCCGTAACCCAGGGAGAGGAGGATCCCGGGCATCCGCTGCGCCCGACCGCCGCCCCCATCACAGGCGTTTTAGTCACCATCTCCCCTTCTCACAGCAACCCCGAGAGCAGATCACCGTGCCAGCCCTCAACAGGACGAGGACCGAGTGACGGGATGGGCAGGGAAGCAGCCCAGAGGTCTGTGGTGGGCACCCCCTCCCCACCTCGCCCCGGCCAGCACCCCTGGGGAGGGCACACCCACTTCTCCACCATGGTGCCGATGCTCCGACAAGCCTCCTCCGCGGCCTCCCTGAACGCCACCTCGGGGTGAGCAATCTTCACAAAATCGGCCTAAAGGAGACACAAAACCAAAAGGATGTTTACAGGAAGCCTGCTCCCAGGGTCTGACGGTGAAAATGAAAATGTGCCATCTGGCTTCACCTGGGCGTTTCCATTCCTGGAATTCTCCTTCTCACTGCACATTCATGAAACCTGTTATTCCCAGGAACTGAGTCCGTTTCATTCCAAGAAAACTTTTACCAACTTTTTTTTTCCTAGAAAAGTCTTTCTTATTCAAATATAAACATGAAGTAGATTCTTCCTCATTGTATTGTTCAAAAAAGCACACTCTGGTTTCAAATCATCCAGAGCTTTCTAGTGTTCAAACCATGGTTCTCACACAAGGACACTGACCTGGCTCCAGGAGCATCTGTGGGAGGCTCTTCCTGTTTGAACAGACACCTGGTGAGGTTTCCAGGCTGAGTGAACTGCATTCCAGCCTTTGTGCAGAAGACAAAGGTACGTTCTGCACTGCCTTCAAATCAACATGAATTCACAGGGGCAGGCGGCCTGGCACGAGACTAGGACCACTACTGTGACTTTAGAATCTAACTAAGCCAGAATCCTTTTTTTTAAAGATGCAAAACTAGATTTTAGACTTCATGTTAATTACAGGGGAAATACAGGGAAACTGCAAAATACTACATGTATTCCTCATTCTCATGAAAACAACATGTGCGTAACAGGAAATAAATCACCACAAAGTAAAATTTCCTGATTTTATTATCAAATAGTTTTCAACATAGAAACATTTAAATCCATAGCTTGAGCCGACATCTGATACAATAGTAGGACAGTATTAGTAGAATGGCACCTGAGAAGTGAGCTGTGTAAAGTTTACAAGTTATATAAATCACTTGTCTACATTCTGCAGGATTTACAAACAACATTAACATTCAAACACCATTTTAAAACTCGTTTTTGATAGTGATGAGGTAAGCAATACTGTTACACAGGGACTGGGTTAAGAAAAACAAAGGACCAGTTGATGGGAAATGTAGTTTATAAAATCTATGCCTTATAATATGTTACTGATCTTACTAGCAGACAAAACCTTAAAAATTCAAATATAATGTTCTCTGAACTTTTTTACCCAAAGATGAAGATTCTTGAGAGTCCCTTGGACTGCAAGGAGATCAAACCAGTCAATCCTAAAGGAAATCAGTCCTGAATATTCACTGGAAGGACTGGTGCTGAAGCTGAAACTGCAATACTTTGGCCATCTGATGTGAAGAGCAGACTCACTGGAAAAGACTCATTGGAAAAAATGCTGGGAAAAATCAAAGGTAGGAGGGGAAGAGGACAACAGGATGAGATAGTTGGATGGCATCACCGACTCAATGGTATGAGTTTGGGTAAGCTGCGGGAGTTGGTGATGGACAGGGAAGCCTGGTACGCTGCAGTCCCTGAGGACTGCAGTCCCTCGCAGAGAGTCGAACACTACTGAGTAACTGAACTGAACTGTACATGTATAGGTCACATCCTAGCCTTTTTGAATGAAATATCATCAAACTTCATAAACACAAAAATTTCAAAAATAGAACAAGTTATAGGGCAGAAAAGCTAAAATCTTCTAGGGAAAAGCAGAAGTAAAAATGAGGAACAAATGATGGAACACTGGAATTAAAAGTGGAGCCAGGATGACAACAACAGAAAGTGCTGGGATTTCTGAGCGCAAAGCTGACACTTGCTTTCAGGTAAGTGAAACCTGCTGACAGCATCTACCTTTCAGGTTCCAGTGACACGATCAAGCAGAGAAGGTTCTGACAGCACGTCGGTCACACTCTCTTGGCACAAGCACATCCTGGCCGGACAGAACCCAAACCCAGAGCAGCCAGGAAGCAACTGAAGGAGCCGCAAGCACAGCTCACTTGATTCCCAGGAAAAGCCTTCAGGAGGAATATCCTGTCCATTTCTTTACAAGTGGGACGCCTGCAGTGAGGACTGTATGGTGATCAATAATCAGGAGTATGACTGCCCAGAGCAGGAGAAAGGAAACTTCCCAGAGAAGGAAAAAGCAGAGATGGGGAATGTTATGCTAGGGAAAAAGTCAACCTCAAAAGGTAAATACAATTCCATTTACCTGACACTTCAGAAACAACAAACTACAGGAACGGAGAACAGGTCAGAGGTCACCAGGTGAGAGGTGAGGTGGGTGTGACCCTCAGGGAGTGTTTTGGGGTGATGGAAGAGGCACGCGTCCTGATCATAGGGGTGGCTGCGTGCACACAGGGTCAACACAGAACGGCACCGGACCCTGCAAGAAGTTGATCTTACTATACGACATCTCACAAGATGGGCAGGTGACCTTCCTGTCACTCCAGTGAAGGTTCTGTCCGGCTGAGGTGGCAGCCAGCCCCTGGAACGGTGAGAGAGCAGCCTCTGTGGTCAGACTGTCTGGACTCAGGCCCAGATCCACTGCTCACAGGCTGGGGGACTTATCCTCCGAGTGCCTCTTTCCCTGTTGGAAGGCGGACGTGCAAGGAGGTTAAATCAGCCCATCCAGGCACAGCCCTCGCCAAGGTTGGGTGTCAGTAAGAGCTACGAGCAGTCCACACCACAGCACAAGCCCCACACGCTCGGAGTCTGCATCTGTCTCACGTGACTGTGTTCCCGGTGTCCAGCTCTGGCTGGGGGTTCCGTGGAGAATGAACATGGAGGAACAGCTGTACAGCAGGGAGGGTTGCGGCCTGCAGGTCCCTGCACCCCACAACGTCTTCACCCACAGGACCGCTCGAGACGTGGCCCCTAGCCGAGAGGAGTCTTGCTCCCAACTCAGCTGGTGGAGACGTGCACGCACTTCCATCTCAACTCCAAGTGTGGGGGAAAGATGCTTGATGTAAACAATTGTTTGATGCAAACACCTTATTTTGAACTAGAAGATATTCCTGAAAAGGTTTATAAAATCTATTTCATAAGAATTTTATTATAAATGCACAGATAAGTATTCTACTAGAATTTTGGTAGAAGCTCTCATAAATGAAGAACGTTTGTCACATGAAGACTCTTCCCCATATGAGTAATCCCTCTCTCATTGCATGTTACACAGCTATTTGATTACATACACATACTCAAGTTTAAGTTCTGTGACTTTTCCCTGTACAGTCTTTCCATTCACTAGCTCACTTCCCAATAACAAACGATGGCCAACGGCTCTCAAACCCTTCAGACGAGAACGGAGAACCGCCTTCCAGTCCACTACTGAGCCTCATAACCTGAACTGAAACTGTAACAGTGAGAGAGGCGGTCTTCAGCCCCGGCCCGGCACCTTACTCACCAGGTCGGCCACCCTGCACAAGGAGTCTGAGAGCTCGTCGAAGATGAGCACGGTCTGTGGCCCGGGTGGCGTGGCGCACACGCGCCTCACCAGCTGCTCCGTCTTCCTCAGGGCCTTCTCCTGGGCCACGCGGAATCCTTCTGGGGCACTGAGCTCGGGTACGCCAAAGAGGCCCTGGAACCCAAAGAATAGCTCCCACTGAGAACAGAGCACATGACCTGGGGGTATTACATACACTTTTCTCATACAGAAAACCTCAGCTTTCACTGGTATTTCTTATCATCATGACACCTGTCATCACAGGTATCCCTCTCACATTCCCCGAGACGTTCCACATACACGACACTGGAATGGAATTTTTCTTCAATTCTTATTTTATAAAAAAAACAAAAATAGGATGATACACATTCAAAATCCAGCTCTGTCACTACCATAGAACAGCCAGGATTACATGACACACATTTTTAAAAAAAATTTTAGCAGTGCCTGGCACGCAGAAAGCATTTCTTTAACAGGAGGCAGCTGTAACCACTATCCGCTGTATGACCCTGGTCAAGTTCTCACCCCTCCTTGGCCTAACGTCTTCATGGGACACAGGGGGTTAATAGATGCTTGGACCCAGGAACTGGGGGACTCCATTCTCAGGACCCTGCCGGGCACTGAGTGAGGTCCAGGGCATGGCACCCAGCACTCCACAAACAACACAGCAGGGACCACAAGTTGATGACTGAGCACATACATATCTTTAAAAGATAGAATAAACATGCCAAACCACATCACAGGCTGAAACTGGCAGCAAATGCTATACTTTCCACAAGCATTCCAATTTTTTTCTTTAAGAAAAAAATCACTAATCTAATGGGAGGGACCATCTTCTTGCACTGGTTCAATCACACTTGCTGCAACACTCAGGAAGGCAGTGTTCTATCACTCAGAACCCACAAGCACTTCTTACACATGCAGCGCGTGCCAAACGTGCACCATGGACTTTCAGGGGCTCTTGAGGGCACAAACTAGTACCCTCCTTTTACAGATAAGGAAACACCCTCTCAGAGGTTGAACAGCTCTGAGGTCACTAGGTCACAAATGCAAGAGATGGGACTTGAACGTGCTCCAAGCACCCCTAAAGCCTATGCTTTCTCTGCGTGTGGACTGCAGCTTACATTGGAAAGTCTCTTTGCAGAAGGCCAGCCCCAGGACTAGGAACCCTGCTCTTCCACCAATTTAACCAGCAACCCGACACAGGGCCTGACATAGGCGGGAAATCAGGAATGAGGCAAACTAACAGGCCAAACGCTTGGCTGTGCAGATCAGCTGTGTAGATGCTTGCCAACTGCAGGGAATACGAAGAGGTGAAACTGAGGCCTGTCAGGCCCACAGTTTCTGCAGGACTGGATGCAAGAAGCTGTTAACTTCTGTTCAAAATACATTAAGTTGGAGTTAATAAAGACAAGGGCAGAGCAGAATCAGGGCCAAAGCCTTCCCTGGTCTTTACAGTGATCTAATCCGAAGAGTTGACTCATTGGAAAAGACCCTGATGCTGGGAGGGATTGGGGGCAGGAGGAGAAGGGGACGACAGAGGATGAGATGGCTGGATGGCATCACCGACTCGATGGGCATGAGTTTGAGTAAACTTCGGGAGCTGGTGATGGACAGGGAGGCCTGGCGTGCTGCGATTCATGGGGTCGCAAAGAGTCGGACATGACTGAGCGACTGAACTGAACTGAACTGAACTGAATCTGATTCAATTACAGACTGCTGTCACCTCTCAGCACACTGCCCCATACTCCTCTCAGGAATTCTGAACCTCAGCCTACCAGTTATGGCCATGTTGAAAACCTACATATGCTGTAAGGTTTCTTTTTTGAAATAAAAGCCAACTCACATATTTGAAAATCTGCTATCAGCACCTAAAATCATGATGTATAAAAGAAAAATGAATAAAGCTAAAAAGAGTTCTATTTCACCCACCCTTCAAGTGGATGAAGTTCTATTTCATAACCCTTCATGCCTTTCTGCTCAGTACCCACAGGTCGAGCTGATTCTCACACCAATTATGTCAATACCAGCGTTTTTACCCCCAACGAAGCTTGTGCAGCAAATTTCACTCAAAGATAGTTTTAAAACAAAGAAAAGTGGTGGGGGCTGGGGGTGGATATGAAAAACTCAATCATGAAGCCCCCTGTAACCACATCTCCGACTCATCTTTCCAAGAGAGGCAACAGTAAATAATCATGAAAAAATAAAAAAGACAAAAACAAGAGTAACAATGTAAACTGAGCAATATCCTTAAATGCAAAGTAAAGCAGGCACAGTTGAGTCCCTTCCAAGCTTCCCTTCCTTCTGCCCCTCAATCCAGTCATTAACGCAATGAGTGTCAGGAGCGGGTGGTTGGGCGGGGAGGCGGGTTGGCTGTTTGGGACCAGCACTGGTTGCGGACTGTTACAGAAGTGATGGACAAGCAGCAAGTTCTACTGCAGAGCCCAGGGAGCCACATTCAACACCCTGAGACAAGCACAATGGAAGAGAACGTGAAAAAGGAGCTGAGCTACTGTGGTGTGCAGCGGAGACTAACACCGCACTGTGCATCAACCAGACTGCGACAAAGTGAGCTTGGAGAGAGGAGGACTCAATCACGAGTGTCTGCGGCACGCCAGACCCCGCGAGCGTGCGGACGGACAGACCGCCGGGTGGGTCTCCGCGGTGGGCAGCACCGCCTCGGAGGCCAGTCCCGCGTTTTACAGGAAAAGAAGAGGCCAGAGCTTTGAACAGAACTGACGAGGGCGTCTCGGGCATCAGGGGGAGACCAGCGACACTGACCACGGAGGCCCGTCCCGGAGTAGTGACACCGCAGGCGGGCCCGCCTCACCCGGACCGGCCGGGTGGGCAGGGGTCCGCGCGGGCAGGAGCCGGACCCGCACGCGGGGCCGCACCGGGCATCAGACCCTCAGAGCGGGGACCCCAAGGTCACCGCAGACAGGCGACCCCCGCCGCCCGCGCCCCCAGACCCCGCTCACCCCGCGCTCGCCGGACCGGTCCAGGCGGCGGCCCTGGGGCTGCACGGTGAAGGCGGCGCCCACCGGGGACCAGCAGGTACTGACCCGCCGCACGCGGAGCCCGGCCCGCAGGCCGCCCAGCCTCCGGGCGCACAGCATCTCGCCGCGTCTCCCGGGCAGCGACCGCGCCCCACGTGACCTCGCGCTTCCGGGAGGGCCGGGGGCCGCGGGGCCAGAGCGTCGCCCGCCGACGTCCGCCGCGTGGAGCGCCCCCGCGCGCCGGGAGTGGGCATCGCAGGACGCGCCGCCCCGCCACGAGGCCGGGCGGTGGCCGGGGACCCGCGGGAGCGGCCGGCACGCCGCGGGCCCTCACACTGGACCGAGACCCGTCGCCCCCTGTCGGCCTCCGCTCCAGGTAGGAGCGCTGCAGGTGCCCTGCCACTCCACGTGCGAGCCCTGCGGCCAGAGCTGTCGGCCGACCTCGGTCCACTGACCTTGAACTCGCGGAGATCGACGACAAACCGACGGAGCAAGATCTGAGCCGGGAGGGCAGTGGCGGAGAGGGCGAGGGCTGGGGCCGGAGGGGTCCCTCCAGGTATCCGCGGGGGCGGAGGCCGTGCAGGGATGGGAACCTCACCTGGACGGCCCGCGAGGATGACCCTGCCCGAGGGCAGCCCCGAGCCTGCTGCTGTGGCCTCGCCTGGGCTTGGCGCGGAACCGGGTGCCCAGACCAGCTCCATCAGGCCCGAAGGATGCCTCGTGCCGAGGTTCAGGCCGAGGGGCGTCATGTCTCACCTGGGTACGGTGGCGGTAGGTCCACCCCTGCCAACGCCTGTGGGCTGTGAGCAGCCCCAGAACCTTCTCTGAAGTTCCAGAATCAAGGGCCAAGTTCCATCCTTACAACACCTTAGTCTTAAACGGAGTTTGGTTTTAATTTAGCCTGGTGGGGAAAAAAAGCCCCAGGGATCAAAATGATAAGATATTTAAAATTTACTTAAGGCAAGTGCCTGGGAGGGCCTGCACAAGTCTCTACAACTTAACTACAGATTCTGCATTTGTGTATATGTGGCAAAGCATGATTTCATTTTCTGCAGGCTTTTTAATGAAAGATTCCAAGTTATTTAAAATCCTCAAAGTCCTTACTCTATGGTGATTAATACTGCGTTGTCTGTGACTGGGTTGGTCCTTGGGGCAGCCACATCTCAGGTCGGCATGGCATGACACATGTCAAATGTGTCATGTAAAAAAATCTATCAATAAATTTGACAAAAGTACTTATTTTATCATAATTTTTAAAAGGAGTTTCAAGTCTGAGAACCTTTTTTGAGCTCAGAATGGTTTTTATACAAAGGTAACTGTTTTAAATGCAAACACTGAAGCCTGCAAACACCCTCAAAGGATGATGACTTGTGCTGCATTCACAAAGTGTGTTGTGTCTCAGAGAACCTGGCATAGTTAGACTTGTAAAAACTACAGAGATGTAAATCTATGGCTGATTCATATCAATGTATGACAAAACCCACTGAAATGTTGTGAAGTAATTAGCCTCCAACTAATAAAAAAAATAAAATAAAATAAAAGACTTTTAAACAAACAAACACAAACTACAGAGATCCACAGCTGAAGCCCCAATACTTTGGCCACCTGATTTGAAGAGCTGACTCATTGGAAAAGACCCTGATGCTGGGAAAGACTGAAGGCAAGATCAGAAGGGGACGACAGAATGACATGGTTGGATGGCATCATCAACTCAATGGACATGAATCTGAGCAAACTCTGGGAGATAATGAAGGACAAGGAAGCCTGGGCGCGATGCAGTCCATGGGGTCGTAACAACAAAATGGAAATGATTTCTATATACTTCCAAAGTTTTCCAAAACCACTAAGTAATTTTTCAATAGTTCATCTATAGCAGTGCTGCCTGCTTGTAATGATAATTCAGAAAATTCCCATTTTCCCAAGGAATGAAGACACTGTCACAACCATACTGGCTTGGTTGGCATGTGGCAGGAGTGGCTGTTAGTCCCTCAGAGAACTAACAATGCCCCAGGCTGGGGTTTCGAAGGTGCTGTTGCTCAAATATGCACCAGGCTTACGCCCTCTTTCTTGTTGTGAGTGCTAAGTCATTTCAGTCCTGTCTGACTCTTTGCGACCCCATGAACTGTATGTAGCCCACTAGGCTCCTCCATCCATGGGATTCTCTAGGCAAGAATACTCGAGTGGGTTGCCATGCCCTCCTCCAGGGGGTCTTCCCGACCCAGGGATCAAACCTGCCTCTCTTATGTCTCCTGCATTGGCAGGCGGGTTCTTTACCACTAATGCCACCTGGGAAGCCCATCTCTTGCTTATTAGTTGCTCTCATCTAATAGAAAAATGCCTGGATTTAACGTAGGTATATTTAAACCTTTTAGAAGGGTACTGGGACCATGCACAATTATTCAGTTCAACCACTGTTGCACGATGGGAGACAGGGTCACAAAAGGGCTGAAAACTCACACAAGTCCAACTCCTCTGTTGTGGCTGAAACAACACCTCGATTCTTGGTCTTGGGTTGTTTCCACTATAATCCTGCCAGAGACCTTGGACCAGACCTTGGACCATAATCCTTGGACCAGAGACCACTTGAGATTCTTTCAGACAACAGCAGTAGTAACACAACCTGCCTCAAATTGGTTTAGGCCAACAGAGTTTGTTGACTCACACACTGAGACCGTCCAAGGGTACCTCTGCTTTCAGGACAGCTGGGCTTACAGGCCTAAACCTTGTCGTCAGGACGGGTTTACCTCCAGCTCTGGCTTTGTTCTCAGGCTCTACGGATTAAAAGACAGCTGCCACCTAAAGCTCAAGCTTCAGCTGGAAGAGACCTTTTCTGTTTTTCCACAAGTCTTTCGGCATGGCAGATTGTGTCCATTGGCTCTAGCTGGATTGAGCGCCATCTTGGAAGTAGGCACCATGGACCGAGGAAGACAATGTTCTCACCTGCCAGGCCTGCACCTCATGTGCACCCCAGACCCCAGCGTCTACAATGCTGGAAAGACCAGGCCTGAGCGTGGATATCAGGATACGTTTACCAGCAGGAAGGGAAGTGGACAGTATCTGAACAGGAAACATCCACTATGGCCTGGAGGGCTGGTTTCCCTTTTACCCATCATGCCCTAGAAGGCACATCACCACCCTCCACTTCCAACTCTCTGCCTGGTCTCCCTGTTCAGTAACTTTTCCTTCTGCTTCATTCCTTCAAAGATTTTAGAAGGTAAACAGTGAGGAAACTCTAATGGAATTTGCCCTGCTGGGTTTGGCTTGGCTGGGACCTGGGACCTGGGACCCTTCTTGTCTTTCCTGTTTCTCCCTCGTGGATGGGACCTGCTGTCCCGGCCCCTGTCCACTGCTATAGAAGATAACTTCTTATCTGCTTCCTCAAGTTCACAGGTGAGAAGAATTTTGCCCCAGGGTGATTCACATAGTAGGTCTTGTGGCTCCTTCGAGCACTAAAACGGTATCAAAACACTTCCCACAGGGAACACACAAGCAGAGGATTCTCCGGACCATGGGAATGAAGAAAAATATTAAATAAACTGTAATAAACACGGCAGGTGTTTTTAGATTTACTCTTGGAGGGATACTGAGTTTTGTAGAATCAGTTTTAGTGAGAACGTTCCTCTTTTTACCTTTTTATGGTATGACAGTGATAACATAGTTAATAGCATAAAATCATCAGATAACATCTTCACCAAGCTAACCCCGGTGGATGGGGAAGACTGCCCTCCCCACACCCGTCAGGAGCTGCTGAATAGCAGGAAGCCCGTGAATGTCGTGTCGTCGTCCTCGTCAGCGAACAAGCCGTTGAACCTCTCCCCTCCGGTCACCTGCAGCCACACCTCGTCCCCGAGCTTCAGGGGCAGGACGATGCCGCCTGAGGCCTGGTCCTCTGAGCCTGTGTAACCGTCCTTGGTGTGCAGGACTTTGGCCCCGTTTTTGACCAGAGACACCTGGACGTTCCTGGAGAAGACGGTGACGTGGTAGGTGAAGTAATAGACGCCGGCCACGTGACAGGTGAACTTGCCCGTGGCCACGTCGTAGTGGCCAAACTCGTTGTACAGGATCCTGTCGAATTTGATGGGCGTGTCTGACGGAGGGAACTTGCTCAGCACTGTGAGCCCCACCGTGAAGGCGCTTTTGGGCAAGGCGGGCGTCTCGCCGATTTTCCCCTTTTCTCCTCGCTCCCCTTTCCAGCCTCTCAGGCCTCGGACTCCAGGCTCGCCCTGGGGCCCTAGGGGGCCAGCGTCTCCCTTGGGACCTGGCTTTCCGATGGGGCCCGTGGGCCCGGGCAGTCCGGTTGGGCCCAAAGGTCCGGTGTTGCCCTCAGGCCCTTCTGGACCCATGGGCCCCACGTCGCCCTTCTCCCCCTTCTGCCCCTGGGGGCCTGTCTCTCCCGTGAGGCCTTTCTCCCCCGGGAGGCCCACGAGTCCCTTTGGCCCGTGCTTCCCTGGGGGTCCTCTCGAGCCCTGGTCACCTTTGACGCCCTTCGCTTCCACATGTCCGTCTGCCCCTGAGAAGGAAGAGAGAGAACAGAGGAAGAGACAATTTGTGAAGCTCTGCCTTGTGACGATATTACTGAGAACATGAATGAAATAAAGCAGCACCCAGGCTTAGTATGAGGTCAGGGTGTGAAAATTAATTTACTCCTTAATCGTGCAGATACACACACACACATGCGCATGTGCACTCAGGTGCACCCAGAACACTGCCTGACTCATGTAACACCGACTAAATCAGCGTTGGGGCTCATGTTAAAATGACAGTTCTTCTTTGGGGTCTTCCCTGGCAGTCCAGTGGTTAAGACTCCCTGCATCCACTGCAGGGGGCAAGGGTTCAATCCTTGGTCCCCTGGTCGAGAGAACTAAGATCCCGTATGCCCCAGGGCATGGCCAGCCCACAAAAGAAATGACAGCTTTCTGCCCATCCCCCAGGGAACTCCTTTGGAAGCGGGAAAACCACAGACAGCAGGTTCACCAGGCCATCTGGGGAGGTGACTCACAGCACTGATGACCTGATGCCCTGAGAAGCTCCTCACTTGAGCTCTGCTCTGGCAGGTGCATCACACTGTGCTGGTTCCCCCTGTCCCCATCCCCCCCAGCCTGGCCGCCCCCTCTTCCCACACCCGAGCCCGACTGGGCAGCAGCAGTGTGATCACGGCTCTGGAGTCAGACGCCAGGATCCAGCCGGCCTCCACCACTTCTACACAAGCTGACGCCCGCCTGCACCGGTTCCTCACCTGTAACCTGGGATAATAAACCGCCTCCTGTATATGCTGTTGTGTTGAGTCAGCACATGGAAGGCACTAGAACCACTTTGTGGCAAGGACGCTGTGATCACCACCCTCCCAAGCACCCTCCCGCCTCCAGGGACCAGCTCAGGTGCCCCTTCTCCTGCAGGGCCACTGAGTCAGAATCCTGCGTCTTTCTCAAGGCCCAGCGCAAAATCAGGCTTCAGCAAACCACAGACCAAGGGCCACTTCTGCCCTCCACTTCCACCCTCCTGTTTTTGAACAGCCCGCAAGCTAGGAATGGTGGGCATTTTTAAATGGTCACCAGTCATGTTCCGAGATTCATGACAATCATGTACAATTCAGGTTTCACAGGACACAGCCCCGCACGCTGAGGCCTCCCCGTCTCTGCTTTCTCCTATGACGGAAGAGCTGAGCGGTCATGACTGGGACGCTGTGGCCCTTTACAGAAAGTCTGCCCATCTCTGCACTGAACTGTGAGCTTCTGGAGAGAACTGCGTGGCCTTTCCCATGGGTCACTCTCAGAGCCCCGTAAGGGACTTGTCCTTGGTTAACAGTTAACACTTCTCGCCACATCACTGACAACTCAGGATGAGGGCAGCTGAGTGGGAAGCTGTGTCTGACCTGGTTCTCCTTTGTCACCGGTCATCCCGTCCTTCCCAGGGCCACCAGGACGCCCTGGTTCTCCTGGTGAAAAGTGAGAAAACAGACAGGAGTTAAAATTCTAGCTCCAGTTTCCTGAGTGTGTCAGTGATGGAGGGTCCCAGGGAGCCCCAGCCTGACCCCCTCATACACGACACATGGTGGGGTATGAGCAAGGGCATTTGGGGTGAGCGGCAAGAATGCTGAGTGGGCAGAGCAGCGGGCTGTGAAGTGGACGGGTGGGCTTCCCAGGCATGCAGCTGACGATCACGGTCATGTGTTTCTCACGTGACAAGGACTTGGGTAGGGGCGAGGGGGCTTTCTGTGGTCCTTTTCCATCACTCTCTGGGGAGTGGACTGGAAGGTCTACTAGCCTCCTATGAAAGCACAGAGGACCATGCTCACACCACACTACTGGGGATGGAAGAGCGGGTTCTGGAAGGACCTCTCCAGTGCCTTAGAGTGGTGGTCAACGTGCTGTGCAGACCACTGGGACAGGAGGCCATGAGGTTAGCACCACGCTGGGTGCTCCCTGCCAGAGACCCAGCCATCGGATCTCTCTAGACTCTGGTGCCAAAGACCCCTCATACCGGCCACCTGAGGCAAAAAGATCCATGACGTCACTTGCTCCTGAAAATGGCCCTGCAGTACCGGAGATGCTGGCGGGCAGACAGGCAGCCCCACCCAGTGGGAAGCCCGTGAGGACAGGGTCCTGATGGCCTGTGCTGCCCTGTACCCCACACCCAGCCTGGGTCTGGCTGGGGCAGGCTGTCTGTCAGTGTCTTCTAGGCGATGGAGAGAGATATGTATGGATGGATGGAGAGGGGCGAGCGGGTAGGTGCTGAGCGCACAGGCGATGAATGAATGGAGGAGGCGAGAGGAAGTGGGGAGGAGCGGAGGGCAGCTGCAGGCGCAGGTGGTGGGTACCTGCGTCCCCCTTGTCGCCCTTTGCCCCGTCTCGTCCATCTCTCCCAGGCAGTCCATTGTGACCAGGGTTCCCGGGGACGCCAGGGTGTCCCTGCTTGCAGGTGTCCTGTGAGCTCGCCATCCCCGTGCAGACTCCAGAGACAAGCAGGAGCCACCAGATCCTCATGGCTTGGGTGTCAGGGCTGAACAGAAAGAGGGAGAGGCTTTTGTCACCACAGCCACAGACATAGCCTCTGCTCTGCGCAGTGGTCAGGCTTGGACAGAAGGATCAGGACGGGTTAGGGTGGGAGCCGGGAGAAGACCAGCCACCCACAATAGAAGGACACAGCCTTGAAGGGATGTGGGAGGTCGGGGCAACTCTTACTGGTGAGCAATCGAGGAGAGAGCCACGTCCCAGGTCAGGAAACCCCTGCTGACCAAGTCCCTTTGGGCAGACACTCCAGTTGACTGTTTTGCTTTGGGCAAATCTCTTTTTGGAGCCAGAGAAGAGATGAATGCTTGCCTTTTGGGGCTACTGCAAAAAACAAGATCACGCTGTGTGTGAAACCACGTGTTGACTGGTGAAGCAAACACGGAATGAGCCTCTGCTTGGCATCCCCACTTCTGGGTGTACACAAAAGAAGTGACGCAGAGGCTCTCCCAGATATTTGTCTGCCCACATTCACAGCAGCGTGGTCCACAATCACCAAAAGTGGAAACATCCTACGTGTTCACTGACACATGAACAAAATGCGGTCCGTGCAGAGAGTGGACACGATTCAGCCTTAAAAAGGAGAGAAACTCTGAGGCATGTTACAACAGTGATGAACCTTGAGGACACTGTGCGCCGTGAACTTAGCCAGTCACACATGCAGATATTGTTTGGTTCCACTTACGGGAGGTACTGGGAGGAGTCAAGTTCAGAGACAGGAGAAAGGTTGGTTCTAGAACCACTGCAATAAAGTGGATATCACAAAAAAACTGAGTCACACAAATTTCTTGGCTTCCAGCGCATATAAAAGTTATGTTTACACTATACCGGGGTCTATTAAGTGTACATGGGTTAATTTTCAGTGAAATTGAAAGGGTGAGTCGCTCAGGTATGTCTGACTCTTTGTGACCCCATGGACTGCAGCCCACCAGGCTCCTCTGTCCATGGGATTCTCCAGGCAAGAATACTGGAGTGGGTTGCATGCCCTTCTCCAGGGGGTCTTCCCAACCCAGAGATCAAACCTGGGTCTCATGCATTGCAGGCAGATTCTTTACCCTCTGAGCCAGCAGGGAAGTGCCCTCCCCACCAATTGCAGAAAAATGCTAAGCATCACCTGAGCCTTCAGCAAGTAGCAGTAGTAACATCACACGTATCACAGATATCATCATAACAAATAGTGATGAAGACATTTGAAATATTGTGAGAAGTACCAAAATGGGACACCGAAGGAGCTGATGCTCAATGCAGGGTTGCCCCAAACCTTTAATGTGTTACAGAACGGGATATCTGTGAAGCACAATGAAACAGTGTGTGCCTGTCTATGTAGTAACAAAAATTAGAAGCAGATATATCCAAATGTACAGGGCTGCTTTGGAGTGGGGGGTTCTGAGAGCTCCTCTTTTTTAAAAAGGCTTTTTTACAGTGTCTATGAAACTGTTTCTAGAGATACATTTTCTAAACCCAGCTAGACTGTGACACCAAGGATTACGTCGCCACCTGATAGAAGCCGCTATATGTCTCAGGGCCCAGTCTGATGCACAGAAAAGTATTTTCGGAAAAGGAAAGTTGGATGTTTCCCTCTGAAGTCACAAACTTTCAGGAAATCAAGCTGAGTTTTCTCAGAGCCAATTTCCATAAATAAACTACACCTTCCTCTTCTGTTTAACTCAGAAGTGGCTGGTTGCAGTCAAATCTAAACTGCATACACAAGCCTCTGTAGGGGTCTATATTTCTCCCTTTGTTTTCAAAATGTGTGTTACAATTAATCCAATAGTAAAACAGATCATGAGCTCATAAAATGTCAGGTTGGGAAAAACTGCACGTTGCTCTCCGGCCAGAGAGGAGCTGAGATGAAAGCAAATGTGCACCCTTCCAGGAGTCTCTTCTGGGCCTGACATGAGCAGAAGTGCCAGTTGTGAATAAAGGAACACCTTCGCCCCCCAGATGAGCAGCGAGAAAAGGGGCAGCACCGTCTCTAAAGAAAAAATGTTTAGCAGATGGACAGGAGGGTTTGCACAAGGCATAGAGGAGAAACCATATTCGTGGGTTATTTTCCAAAACAAAAAGTTACAAAGGTGTCTCTCACAAAGCCTCAGGCTGGCTCCTCAGTTGCAAGGTTTAACTCCAGCGTCCCATGTTTGTGTAGAAGGTGCTGGAGCTAGGACCCGCGGTGGCTTCCCTCCTCCACTTCCCTGCCCCCTGTCGTCTTCTCTGGCTCTCTCCCCCTCCCCTACCCATTCTCCACACAGCCCCTGGACCGGCATCACTTGCAGGTAACAGCATACTGAAGACAGCAGCTGCATCTTTACACTTTCTTATTTTCAGCATATCACAGTCCAGTATCTGTTGTGTGGTTGAATGAATGGATACTATCCTGGTTCTAACTACGTGCAAATCATCACAGGCAGGCAGCTGGATGCTGAATCTAATCCTTGTGGACGCTTTCAGTGGAGGGTCTAGTCTCTCTAACACCCCTGCTCCCCGTCGCCAATGGTGATAGAAATTCTAGCTAGCATGTGGCAGCCCACAACAGATTCATGACCCAGCTTCCTCGCAGCCTAGGTCCACCGTGAAACCAGCCTGTGGCCGCTAGGAAGTGGGTGAAACCAACACAGGCAGCGTGGAGACCACGACCTTCCCGGGAAGGGGTGCCCCCTCCCTCGTGAGCCATCGTGGACCCCTTGAAGGAGGGCAGCGCCCTGGGGACAAGAAATCCTGGTCTCTGATGACAGCGCAGGCCACCCTGCCCTCCCGGCCAGTTGGTGACATGGGTGAGACGTGCATGTTCTGCTCACTCGCCGGAGCCTGTGATGTGGGGTCTCTCACCCGCATCCAAGCCTACATCATATGCGATGCAAGGCTTCCGCTGTCAAAGGAATGGGCACCCATCCAAAGTGAGTAGGGCTTGACGCCTGTAGTCACTGAGCTCTGGGCTGCTAAGGATACACTGGATCAGAAACCCTTCAGGTGATACAATAGACCTCTGACAGCGGGGACGGCAGTGTATCAATACCGCCAGTGTGGACACATGGAGAGTGGACACAGTCCTCCTGCTGAATGTCAAGTTCATGGGGGGAGGAGGGCCCCTGGGAAGCCCCCGTGAGCCCCTAACCCTAAGAGACAAAAACAGCTACGGACAAAGGGTTACAGACTGCAAACTGCTTTTGGAGTTACTGTGTTTTAGACCCAAGTAAAATCGGTTCTTCTTGTTTCTGGATAGTTTCTCCTATGCTTGATCTGTATTCTCCTTCACTACTGAATTGCTTTACAAAAGGTCACTCAGGGCACACCCTGATTACTATTCTCCAAGGACATGATGTCCTTGGTCCACAGCCAAGGTTAAGGGTTTCCACTTCTCAAGGTTCCTAGTTTTCCAAATAGGAAGATTTAATGAAGATCGGCCGGAACCCAGTAGAGCAATCTTCCCTGGGTCTCCAAACCTCCAGCCTCTGAAGGCTGCATAGAACCCAAGGGGTGCGTGAGCCCAGAGTCACCCCCGACATGACTGCCCAAGAATCTAAACCTCCAACCTGCCATCACTGAAGACATTTTCCTCACTTTCTCTATACTTTGTACACATGTATTTCTTCTTCAACACATGTTGAGGACCTTGTTTTAAACTACCCTGGGTAAGTTAGTACTGCCAGGAATCTAAGAATGTCCACCTTAACATTTGTGTAAAATAATCCAAGCTTCTCTAGAAAGCTCGCTAGACAGGTCTCACGATTTATCCTAGGGTTTCACCCTCCTCCCAGATAGTCTGCAGAGTTCTAGCAGAAAGATTTCAAAATCTGCTTCTATCTCCTATGTAGCCTCTACAGAGTGTATTTGGAACTGTCTTACTCCTTTCTCACCCCAAACTCTGTAGACATCTACCTACTTTGCAAAACGTGGGCTTCCCTGATGGCTCAGTGGGTAAAGAATCCACCTTCCATGCAGGAGACGTGGGTTCAATCCCTGGGTCGAGAAGATCCCCTGGAGAAGGAAATGGCAACCCACTCCAGTATTCTTGCCTGGAAAACTCCATGGACAGAGGAGCCTGACGGGCTGCAGTCCATGGGGTCGCAAGAGTTGGACACAACTGAGCGACTGAGCACACACATCACACACCAGTGATAGCAGAGCTGCCTTCTGACTCCAACGCCTTAAACTGAATGCAAAGAAGTTGTGTCTTAAGGCACTTACCTGCACCCAGGGCTGCAGGCGGCACCCAGGGGCTCTGCAAACCAGGAATCAGAAGCAAACTAAAGAAAATCACGCCTTCCTGCCAGGCAATCCCCTGGTGGCTAGATCTGCAAAACAGCAGGAAGGGGAGGGAACACGTGAGCATAAGACCTCTTGGAAGAACTTCAAAAACTGAGGCAATGCTCGAGTCCGCCGTCGTCCAACACCACCACTTACTTCAGGCGATAGAGCTCCTTCTTTCCTCCTCTTTCACTGAGAGAAGGTGAGGCGGCTTCCGGGTGGGCCTGGAGGGAGGCGTCCCCAGCAGCCTCCTCCCCTTAGAGAGACCTTTGTGCCTTTGCTTTCTTTGTGCGGCTCTGAGCTGACCTTGGGTCAATTATGAGCCAACAGAACTGAGACAAAGACGGTACCGTTAGGCCTCCTTCAGACCCCAGACGCTTCCACGCGACATCGCTTATCTCGGTCTCCCCGCCTCCATGTAGTTCTTGTCAGTGTGGGCGCTTGTGTGCCTAAGACTTTAACGCCTGTCCTCTTCACAACACACGGGCTTCCCTGGTGGCTCAGCAGTAAAGACTCAGCCTGCAGTGAGGGAGACCTGGGTTCAATCCCTGGGTCAGGAAGATCCCCTGGAGGAGGGAATGGCGACTCACTCCAGTATTCTTGCCTGGAGAATCCCATGGACAGAGGAGCCTGGCTGGCTACAGTCCATGGGGTCACAGAGTCAGACATGACTAACACTTCTTCACCACACATGCATGCATGTGTGCACACACGCACACAGCACTAAAAACATGCATGCGTGCATGCTAAGTCGCTTCAGTGTTAACCCTATGGGCTGTAGCCCACCAGACTCCTCTGTCTGTGGGAAGCCCAAGAACAACACAGTGAAACTTTTTTTCCAATCCCATATAATCAGATTCCTCTCTTTTCCCGTCAGTCTATGAACGCTGATTTCTGACTTAAAAATAACATCAAGAGAACAAATGCCCCAATGCTCTTTCTCCGAGAACAGCTCTGAGGGCTCCCCTTTGGGGTCTGCTGGGGCCCTGCCTCCTGCCCCAACCCCCCAGGAAAGGGGCGGTCCCTGAAGTTCTCCCAGAATCCAGATGTTTGCTCCCATGTCACAGGACACGTGCTGCCTTTTAGTGATGCTCCAAGTGCTTGCCTCCAGACCACACACCCCACTGGACAAGCACCCGTCTTGCTGCCTCTCTGGTGTCCAGTGGGTGGGTGGGTGACTCACCTGGACCCCTCTGAGGACAGCCCTGCCCCCCAGCCTGCTCCTCCCCCCATGGGTGCCCCCCTGTGTCACTGGCACCACCCTCCGAATCCACACCCCCAGCCCATGAGCATAAGCCCCTCTTTCAGCCTAGCCAAAGGAGGTGGGGGCAGGTGGCTGTTCAGATAAAGAGTCAGCGGCGGCCTCTGTGGGGACCCCTTCCTGGTGACCGCCACAGCAACAGTGAGCCTTTGCTGACTTTCCCGAGCTGTTAGTTAGGGAGGGAAATTCCCTCATTTCCCCACCCCACTGGCCTGGCTCAGTGAACATGGCTGGCTGAGCCCCTCCGGGGAAGAGCCAGCAGCTGCCTCCTGCCCCTGGGAACCAGAACGGGCCTCCTCACTCAGGTTTTGTCTTCTCCAGTCTCTTCCCAATGTTTGGGGGCTTTTCTCCAAGCCGAGTGGCTCTGTTCTCTCAGAGACCTCTCTCTTCCACACTCACCCAGCCGTCTGACCAGGTCATTAATGGTGACTTTTTGCTGAAAAGAAATCTACCGGCATCCAGACAGGGAAGAAGTTGTAAATCCCAGAAAGCTTCCTAGATACTTACTCTCCACTTAAAATATGCTACACACACATATATGCATATACACTCATACACACGCACACACCCACCCCATACACTACACACACCCAAACACTACACACCCACTCATACACTCACACTACATACACACTCATACACTACACATACATGCATACACACTCACACTACACACCACCCACACCTCCCACACACATACCTACACACTACACACATACTCTACACACCCACATACACTCACCTATACACCATACATACATACGTAATACACCCACAAGCCACACACACACCAGGAAACACACACACACTCAAACGCATTACTACAGTTTGACAAATTAACTTTAATATACAGATACAAAACAACAAATGTAGATTCACAGCATTTACAAGAAATCATTCAAATAACATTGTAAATAAATTTTTTTTTACAAAAACTTCAGAGAAAGTACATACTTGTCGTACAAGCAATCTTATACAACACGTCAGCTGACAACACCTATGTCATCAGTTGGGAAGCTATCACTTGACCTCAACAGATAATATCGTCTTGATGTTGACGAGCTGGAATTAAAGGAACAGGGCCTGGAAAGCCTTGAAAAGTAAGTCAGTCAAACATGACGGATGCTGACATTTACAAAAAAAAAATTGACCAATTGTTAAATCACAGTTACAGTATCTTCTAAATTCGTGCCAGATACCTAATAAACAAGAAGGTAATGTTAAGTTTGTTGTCACTATATGTGTGTCCAGTGTTTAAGTTCCAGGTTTTTTTCCGAGATCAGATGTTTTCTACATGTTATTTTCAGAGTCTCTTGGATTCCACCTTTGTTGCATACATCCTGAGAACAGCATTAGCCAGGTGACATTTTAACAGGAAGACAATTTGTAGGTTAAGATTATTATGGGGACAACTTTGGGGCAGTCTGAGCTTGTCGTGTACCCAGCATCCCTGGCCAGCAAGCCACGTTGATCCACACTTGTTGGCACTCAGTGGTGAGGGACATGTTTTTTTCTCTTCTCCCAGACAAACATTACACACTCCGGTTTCTTCCCTGGTTCAGGTGGTCGGGCTGCTGTGTCCCAGCTGGGTAACTGAGTTGATCTGCATCGAGAACCAGCAGTCGGGGCTTGTAGAGATTCCCAAATGATAAAGTGCTGGGTGGTGGCTTCAACCGAACATTTCTGTTGTGAAACAGGTTTTGGATTAAATGCACTTTTGCTGTGTCTAGACAGCAGCGATGTAGGATCTGAGAGATTTTCTGAACAGGCATGAAGCTCAGCCTCTGTAGTATGAATAAAAAGGCACGGCAATATCCAGAAATGGGGTGGGGGTGGGCAGATGGGGGATGATGATGGACATGTTTCCAACATCAGGTCCACTGGATGGGGAGGAGGGTGAAGATCAGATCAACTGAGAACACACGAGTCCCAGGAAGAGGCTGGCAAATCATGGCCACTTCTTTCAGTTTGCAAGCCAAAGACAAGGATGCTACTTCTCCAGGGCTTTAGAAATATCCTGCTTTATGATAGCTCACAACCTATTGCAACACTGTTCTACATTTTAGGCTTCATCAAAACTGAGAATGCTGCTTCGGACCTGAGGCCATTTCCCAGGTCTTTCAACAAAGTTAGCAGAGACTTTAACATAAGTAACAGAGTAAGCGAAATTTATCACGTTATTCTATCTTTCTGACAGGCAGGTCCACCCATATTATGCAGTGTAGGGTTAAAAAGAAAAAAAGGCAGGACAGGGAGAGTGAGATTTCCAGAGAAGTCCATACACAATCTGGACAGAAGGATGTTTGTTTTGACTCCCTTTCTCTCCAAGTGGGACACGCAAGGAATCAAGAAGGAAGTTTGGCAAATGTGAAAACAGTACCCTGGCCCATCTATTCTGCAGGCATCTGCTAATAAACCCAAGGCAGACACACAGATTTAAAGAGGTCAAAGGATGCTACATCCTTTTAAACATATTTTAGTGATTTTTCAGATCATCTGGAAACCCCAGCGGGAGTCATCTGGGATGGACATCTGACCAAGCGACGGCTGCTTGTACGGACAGGCTGGGGGTGGAGGTGGGCAGCCTGGGGCACTCATGGCTCCTTCATTGGAAAGCCCCAGGGGAAAGAAGAGAGGGGAGTAGGGAGTCAGGGATCGGACGGGAGACAGACCAGGGCTGCCAACAGCACCTCCAGCCCTTGGTCCCCATGCTCTGGGGGTGGGGGAGCTGGGGGAACTGGGGGAGGTCAAGGGAGATGAGGGCCCGTTGGGTGCTTCTACACTGGAGCTGAGTCCTCACTGGAAATGTAACATGAGCAACTGATTGGCCTTACTTCCTCAAAGTAATCCTCTTTTATTAAAAAAACCACCAACCATCCAAGCAACCCAACCGTCCACAACTGCCATATACACACACAACTCTTTAGCACAGAGCACCTACAGTTTCTGCTGGGGGGCCCCACGAGAAGAATATATCATTATGCCTTGTTAGTAAAAAAGGTCAGTTATATAAATGCACCTAGAATGGAGACGTCTATTCGAAAAGGAAACACACGCACACTCGAGGAGCCAAAGCACCTCCGGGGAAGCCCCCTCACAGAAGGGGCCTTCATCCGGGATCCGGGGCCCAAGGTGCCCAGAGGGAGCACCTCCCTGGGGGGCGGCTCTGGGACCACACCTGGAGGCTCAGGTATCCTCCGTGAGGACAGCACAGGTGTGCCGATGCTCAAGCAGAGGCCTGGTAGGAAAGAGGGACTTCCGTGCTTTCAACATCACAGAGAGATTCTCAAGCAGACGACGCCAGGGCCTGACTGGACCCCCACCTGCTGCGCGAGGACGGGCAGCTCTCCTCCCGGCACCTTTACAAGTATTTTCATCAACATTTACGAGGAGACAAAGGCAAGGGGGTGACCGCCGATAGGTGTCAGCCGCGCGGCCCTCGCTGGAGAAGACTGCTCTCTTTGGACCTGGATCTGTTTTGTCAGGTCCCTTTCATAAGAAACACATCTTCAGAAACCTGTCGACGTGTGCATCACCACACGGCTGGCACTACAGCTGGGGTACATGTGACAAACGGAGGAACGTGCGGGAAGCGGGACCCTGGAGTGCCCTGCATTCACAGCAGCAGAAGGTCCATCTGTGTCACTGTTGCTGGATCAGGAAGGACAGACGGACAGGCACCAGGTGCTTTCTAAGCTGCTGCGCCTGCACGTTCACTTTATGGTCAAACTAAGGGGAACAGGGTTTCTGTTGCAAACGCATGTGTGTGAGTAGGTTCGTGGGTTCTGCCCAGGGTGTGGCACGCGGGAGAGGACTTGTGTACACAGGGAGCAGCGGGTCCCCCTCCCTGAAAGCCTCCGTGTCTCTGGGGCGCACTGGTCTGTGCACTTCGGACCCTGGACCGCATGCAGACACCGCCCTGATCTCCCTACCACCAGACATGGATTCGGAAGACGCCAGGGCACCCTGGGACCCCTGCGGGGCTGCAGCACCCATCCCCCACACTAGAGGAGAGGGACAGCCCCTGCACTGCCCGCCCCTTCAGGACGGAAGGCCAGTGACCCACCCTCCTCCTCCTGCTCCTCCGGGAGCACAGCGCCCTCGGCCCCGCCCCGAGCCCGGACCA
This sequence comes from Cervus canadensis, assembly GCF_019320065.1. NCBI lineage: Eukaryota > Metazoa > Chordata > Mammalia > Artiodactyla > Cervidae > Cervus > Cervus canadensis. The sequence goes on along the minus strand of NC_057394.1, from coordinate 81,874,798 downwards.
GCTCGTCATCAGCGATGCTCCCGGGGCCCCGCCCAGCATCACTTCGGAGCCCGAGGGGGCAGCCGGGCCTCTGCTTCCCCAGGCGGGGCCAGGTCCTGTCCTCGGCTGGAGCGGGGCCCAGGGAGGCCTCTCAGCACCGGGTCCCTGGACCGCTGCCCCCCAGTCACTTCCTGAAAGGGGCGAGCTTGTTGAAGGTGTGCCAGAAGAGCGACGGCTTCCTCTTGGGCTCAGCCAGGGCGAACACCTGCTGCTGCGGCAGGCTGCTGGGCACGGTGACGTGGCGCTGGTGGACCGGCCGCAGGCTCTGGAGCGGGGGCGCTGCGGGGCAGCCGCCGTAGCCTGGGGCGGGGGTGCAGAGGGAAAGCCACTCAGGTCACAGGTCAGCCCAAAGGGAAGAGAGCCCCCCGCGTCCCCCGGCCGACCTCCAGTCACATTTCCCAGGAGGACCCCAATGGCCGTCCAACAAACCCACTCAGATGCTGCGTGCTGGACACTGATGGCCTCCCCGAGGCCTCACCTAAACCCCGTCCCCGGACTGCCCCGGGAGGCCCCGAGGCCGGGAAGGAGCCGGAAGCCGGGAAGGAGCCGGAAGCCCAGCACTGGCGGGGCAGAAAGTGGACGTGGCGTGGGGGGAGCGGCGGTGAGACGCGCTCGGTGAGAGCCCGGCGTCATCCGCTCACCGCCAGCTGGAGGCGTTACTGGGTTTCTCTGAGCCTCGGTTTTCCAGTCTCGGAGACAAGGGAGTACAGTGCCCACCGGGGGGGTTATGAGAGTTGGGTGAACGCAAGTAATGTGCTTAGAATCGCACCGATGGCTCATCAAAATGACCAGAACTGTTTCTTTAGAGCCGGCATTTTAAATCTGTGCACCGGTGGTCGGAAGTGAAGTGAAGTCAAAGTGGCTCAGTCGTGTCCAACTCTGAGACCCCATGGACGATACAGTCCGTGGAATTCTCCAGGCCAGAATAGTGGAGTGGGTAGACGTTCCCTTCTGCAGGGGATCTTCCCAACTCAGGTCGCCCACACTGCAGGCGGATTCTTTACCAGCTGAGCCACAAGGGAAGCCCACTGGGAAGCCACAAGGGAAGAACACTGGAGTGGGTAGCCTCTTCCTTCTCCCGCGGACCTTCCCCACCCAGGAATCTAACTGGGGTCTCCTGTGTTGCAGGCAGGTTGTTTACCAACTGAACTGAGGTGTAAAAAATCAGCTATAGGACCACAAGCTGACTGTGATGGTCAGCAGGAGAGGAGGACAGAACAGGGGTTCTGGAAGATGGGCTCTGTTCATAGCCTCCCTTGTCCCCTGGCAGGAGAGAGAGGACAACACGAGGGAACTCAGGGAAGGGGCGACCCCGGAAACCTTAGGGCTTCTCCCAGCTGGCCGCCCTGTGGAGAATCCCTCCCTTGCCACCCATGCTTCCGCTGGCTCAGGGGGCAGAGGTGGGGGCCTACAAGCCCCCCGCCCCAAGTTAAACCATCTTACAGTCGCCTCTGCACATGGGAGCACACACACTGAAGTCCATTCAGAACCAAATGCAGGTGGTTTTAAACCGTCTGTTGCTTTGATCCGTCATTCTTTTTAACTCACACTTGTCTCCCACTCAGAGTGGGTCACACGTCACAACCTCAGGCATTTCTCCCCATTTTAACTCCAACACTGACACACACACTCCGAAACTCACCTTTTGACTTTCCGTGTGCTGCCTTTTGAGCATTTAACATGGCGAGTTTCTTCTGATTTTCCGAAATTTCCATTCCTGGATTTAGACACAAATGTGGTATGTATTCAAAACTCATGAAAACATTTCAGGATAAAACTTGCACCAAAACCCACGTTAACCCTGAGGTCCTCTCTACAACCAGAGCAGAGAGCCTCAACTGTTGAGGAGGCAGAAGGGGCCGAAGAGGGCGGACAATGGACAGCCACACCGCCATTTCCCACACCAGGACCCCGTGCAGAGCGACCACTTGTGTAAACCCAGATGGACAGACACACAGGGCCTCCCTCACTGTCCGCCCACAAGGAGGGTGCTGGGGGAGGCCAGACCACAGGCCCTGTGAAAGCTTGGCTTCACCCCAAGCAGAGGTGATGTCTGAGCCAGGGGCGCTGGTTCCTGCACCCTGATTGCAGATCACGTGGACAAGGGCCAAGGGCAAGACTGAGTAGGGCCGGGTGGCTGTGCTGTTCTGGGCAGGCCCTCCACCCTGAAGCCAGAGACCTGGGCTCTGCCTGTGCAGCTGGCCGGCCTGGACCCACTGCCAGGACCCCCTCTACCTTGTTCTAAGGTAGAGTGTCCTGGGCCTTGGTCCCTCAGCATACTGACTCCTGTCCTGACAGGCCCTAGGATCCCCTCCAGGCTCCGGACCCCAGACCAGCCCAGCCCTCCACCTCCTTCCCACTCTCCACGCCTGCCTGGTTCACGGCGTCAGGGTGCGTCCAAGCAGGAGACACCGGGCACATGCGACTGGCCAGGCAAGGTCGGGGTACCTATCTCACCCCACATGCACCTGGGCCACAGGCCTGCCAGACCCTGGAAGACACATGCGTTCCTCCCCCTCATCCGCTCGTCCACCCATCCCTGTCCCCCAAGCCCCAGCTACAGGAAGCACAGCTGTGCCAAGAGGGGTACGGCCAGGCCCATCCAGGGCAGAGCTGAGAAGCGGTCACTGCTCTGCCTGACTGGTGAGACCTAGGAGGCCTCCGATGGGTGAGAGTCTCCGTGGTGGACTCGTGTGAGTCAGGGGAGGCTGCTGAAGCCCCTCCTGGTTTCCAGGCAAGCTCCCCTCATGGCAGAGCAGACCGTGGCCCCTGAGGTCTAGGACCCCGTGGGCTGCAGACACCGCCCTTCACCCCACTGTCTCCGGAGCCCAGGCCCTGTCTCCATGTGGCCATCTGTGCTCAGACCCCGGCCATGCCCAGGGGTGGCTCTAGGCTGGGCTTGGAGACCTGGGTGTAGCGGGGTGGGGTGTCGTAAATACCAGGCCTGGCAGCTCCAGCCTGGGGGAGTGGGAGTGGAAAGACAGGAGGGGGCTGGGCAGGAAGCAGGGCTGCCCTAGCGGCCCTGAGCTCTGGGGCAGGGAGGGGGCTGCTCAGCCTGGACGGACGGGGCAGCGAGGTGGATGCACTATGTGTGATGTGCGGAGCAGAGCTGGAGAGCAGAATTCAGGCTCCCTGTGCCTCTCCTGGTCTGGGGCGAGGGGGAAGTTACAGGCTTGGGGAGAGTGTTAAACTCTACTGGCCATGCTCTAAGCTAAGAGCAGGCAGGGCCCTGGGCCTCAATTTCCTCATCTGTGAAATGGGGACAACCACTGGACCCACAGCACCTTGCCCGGTCGGTCTTGTCAGCAAGTTTGGGAACATGAGGACCTGCGAGTGGTTCCCCAGCCTCCTCCTCGTGGGGGTGAGCGGGGCCCCAGGCTCACCCAGCGCCCGGTCTTCCTGCACCCGTCGGCGCTCGTCCCTGAAGGCCTGCAGCCACCGCGCCTTGTCCTCGGGCTTCCTGGCGCAGAACAGGTGCACCTCGTCGCCTGTTGGGCTGACCAGCCTGAAGGCGTTCCTGAGGCCCGGCCCGCGGGCGCCGTCGCGACCGTCCTCCAGATCCACCAGCTCCACGGCGTCCGTGTCGGCGCGGCCGCGGTAGTAGAGCACGTCCCTGCGCAGCAGGTCCTTCTTGCAGAACACCAGCTGGTGGTCGAACAGGAAGAAGGTGCGCTGCTGGCTCTTTCCCTGCCGCGTGACGCTGGTCAGCTCCCCGGAGTGGATCAGCTCCGAGCTGCGCTCCAGGAGGTCCTGGCCCTGGGGGCAGGGATGCAAGCATGTCTGAGGTCGCCTGAGGGAAGGTCTCCTCCAGGTGCCGGGGGTACCGGGGGCCCTGGCATGAACCCTCTGCAGGCGGCCAGGTACATGGGGCCCACGTGTGGGGCAGGCCCCCAAAGGCCGGTCAGACCTCGCTGACAGCCTCCTCAGGTGGGGAATTTCTTATCTTTCAGACTCCATGAGAAAATGTGAGCGAGCCCGTGTACCACCTAAGGGGTCCCCTCTATCAGAGAGACCTGGTGAAAAATGCTGGGTGGAGGGACCCCACCGGGAGCCAAAATAGTAGCAGGCCTGGATGGATCCTGAGAGCGCGGCGGGGGGGGGGGGGCGGGGGGGGCCTGCGGCTGGGCGCTTAAGCTGCAGGCAGGGGGCTTCTGAGTCAGGCAGCAGCTCCCCACATAACCAGCTCAGGGCCTCAGAGACAAAAGGCCAGATGGCACGATGCCAGCAAGAAACTGGTAAGCTTCTGACAACAAACGGTCCCCGAGACATCAGAGTGCAAGGGCAGGAAGAAAAACATACTTCTGTAGTATTTAGTTTGGATCTAACTCAACATAATTTTACGCTATTTGCTATGATACTGGCCTTTAACATTTTATTCTCCCTTGATCCCAGTTATACACAGTGTTTTTGGAGGTAAAGGATCCTGACTGTGAAATACTAGCCTGCAGGGATTCTGTGCCCCAGCTTCCTCACTCATGGAACAGGAGGCTGAGACCCAGGGACTGTGAGCACCTTGAAATACTATTTCTCTCCAGCACTCACTGCTGTCACCCACTTTAGTTAAAAAAGTTCCACTTCCTCACTGCTTGGGGAGAGTTCCGACAGCTGATCAGAGGCAGGACGCCCCCTGCTGGATCTCACAGCCATCTGCATGTCACAGGCTTGTCCTTGGTGATGGCCAGGGGCCCATTCTGCTCCCTCACCTTTCTGTGCCTCGGTTTCCCCATCTGTTAAATGGGCTAATAATAGTTCCTATTCCCCAGGACTGTTGAGAGGGTTAAACGAGTTCATATATTTAAACGGCTTATACCAGAGCCAGGCATGTGTGAATCCAGTACAAGTCCAAGCTCTAGCTGCTGTCACTGTTGTTTTTATAAATAAAAGTGTGCGTGTATGTGTGTGTGCGCACACTGGACCACCACTCAGGCCGTGTGTCAGTGCTACACTGCACCGCCTCACACGGTCCTCACCAGCCCTGCAGGTAACGCCTCTCCTGCCTGCCCCCCACCTTACAGATGGAGCATCCTTCTCGCCCAGATCACAGGGGACACGCACTCCCACCTCCACACAACCTGCTGCTCTAGGAGCGCTCTCCAGCCGCCCTCATGGAGCCCACCATCAGGCAGGAGGGGAAAAGGGTGTACCCAATAAACTGATTATTGGGTACTCTGAAGACACTCTTCAGAGTACTTCCCAGTGGAGGTGAAGGGTCAAGCATTTGACTGCTAACTTCAACAGTGTGAATCAAAACATCACACCATGGAAGCCAAGAGCAGAGGGAACCTATCACAGGTTGTAAAGCGTGTCATCCCAGCAGGGGACCACAAGTTGGGGATGGAGTGGGGTTCGGTGCTGAGGGTGGCGGGCTCCAACGTACCTCCCAGCCCACGATGGAAACCTGCCAGCGCGCGATCTTGTCTATGCTTTCCAGCTTGCGTTTCCGCTCATTGATCAGGCAGGCGACGTTCTTCATGGCCTCGTACGCTGCCTTTATGTTGTCGTAATCACTGCACGGTAAGGGGTTAATTTTAACCATGTAACAGGCGACGGGCAATCGAGGATCCATGAAGCAACACGCTCCACCCCTGATTGTACCAAAGGGAGTAGGAACCAAGGGGAGTAGGAACACTGACAGCCTAGACAAGACAGCCTCTAAACAACAGCCATTGTTCCTCCGTGAGTAGGCTACAGTCCGCGTAGGCTAAGGGGGCCGATCAAATGCCAGCAGAATTTTCTGGAATAAGAATGTCATCAGCCGTTTCCCAGAAACCACAGTGAATGAAAGCAGAGGCCACAAGAAACAAGTTTTAGTCACAGTGACGAGGGGTGATTTTCATTAACAAAGAAGGGACAGGCCTCTGTTTTGGCTCTGGTCCACACAGAGCTGGTTTTCCCTGTAGAGTTCTGTGACGGTCACCACTCATTCCAGGAGTTCTGATTGGCTGAGCCTCATCTTACATGGGAGGACATGAGTGAGTTGTGTAAATGCTGACCGGCATTTCCTGTGTCCAAGCACCTTCATTTTTGGTGCTTTCCACACACTGCAGTCAAACCAAACCGCTATGTCCCCCTGCCCAGCAGCCCCTCAGACCCTGGAGACACCAGGAAAACAGAGGCTCTGATCTGCATACAGGCTGCAGGAGAGCCTGCCTGGGGCCAGAAAGGTTTACATGCAGGTCTTGTTCTGCATTAATACTTTCAGTTCAGTTCAGTCACTCAGTCCTGTCCGACTTTTGTGACCCTATGGACTGCAGCACACCAGGCCTCCCTGTCCATCACTAACACTTTGGGGATGTGGAAAGCAGTTGCCTGGCTAAGAGCTAAGTCTTTTCCCCCAGCACTTTCTTGTGTCTTCCAGGACAGACACAGCCCCAGGGTCTCGGGTGGACTAGACTGCAGTCCTTCACAGCTGGGGGAAAGCCTTGGGAGCAGACTCTGCTGTTTACCAAACATTCCCCACCCCACTGAAGCTCCAATACTTTGATCACCTGATGCAAAGAGCCAATTCACTGGAAAAGACCCTGATGCTGGGAAAGACTGAAAGCAAAAGGAGAAGGGGGTGGCAGAGAATGAGATGATTGGATGGCATCACCAACAATGGACAAGAATTTAAGCAAACTCCTGTAGATAGTGGAGGACAGAGGAACCTGGTGTGCTGCAGTTCCTCTGTTCACAGAGTCAGACATGACTTAGCAAATGAACAACAACCCCACCCGCATCTCTAGGCAGATCAGACCCCACTGTCTTCAGACGGAAGCAGAGCAAAAAAGAAGAACGAAGTGGCACATGGGGGTTGCCAAAATAACGGGAGCAACCCCCCCAGAAAGGGCTCCAGCAATAAGAAAAGTGTGCAAAATTACTGTTTTTCTACAAATTTTTCTGTACAATTCCAGAAAAGAAGCAGAATGTAATGGTCTTTTGAAATATTTGGGTTTGTCTTAGTTCAGATGAGGAAATGGCTTTTTGTCATTTCCTTTAAAATGATTTTTTTTTTTGGGTGAAACAAAGTATGCAAATGCTTCATAGTGAAAAACGCCCTTAAAAGAGAAAAATTAGTGCTGAAGGGCGATGAGTGCACCCCTGGTATAGCTTTCCCGTCTTTCAAGATGTTCTGCTTCCTAAGTTGCATTTTTATTTTTTCTGGTTCCTCATCATGATGTGTTTTTATTCTTTTCAAAAAGATTTCTTCTAATTTGTGACTTGCCTGACTTTGCTATCTTTTCTTTATTGAAGTTTTCTGATTTTCCCATCAGAAAAAGAAAAAAAAAAATCACAGCTTCTTTTTAATTTTTTTCAACAAACTTCTTCCTCTTAGTCCTTTCATCTTGATTCTTTAAACTAACATCATTGTCTGGGCATGTCGATAAGCGACCCTGCTCTTCCCCTCTACCTTCCATCTAATTGTGAAAAGCCCCCTTTCCCAGGCCTGTCTCTCCACAGGAGTCCAGCGGCCGAGGACAGAAGAATGACCCGTCCCCTGCACCATGCAGGGCGGGCGTTGCCTGGAGAATCTGACTGCTCTCAAGGCAATAGACAGATGTTAAGCACAGTTGGTGGTCTGCTGCAGCAAATTCTTCTAGGCACTGTCCTCTCCTGGCTCCCTCTTCCCAATGGACCCAAAGGACCCCTTGTCCTTCTGAGGGCTGCAGGCAGAGGCAAAGCCTTGTGTTGCAACACAGATGTCAGGGACAAGGTTTGGTTTTCCTAAACACAGAAGCATTATCCTAAAATACTGCTGGGTGACAGCCGTGTCCCCACTAGCCCTCAGCTGTAGGCTGCTGAAAACTCATCGAGGGATCATTGCCGTCAGCAAAGGGCGCCAAGCAGCCCGGCCTGTGGGGGAAACCCTCACCCACATCCCGGAGCTGACTGAATAGGTGACAGCTGACATCCAATCACAGCAAGATCAGACATGGTTCTGTACATGTGGGAAAACGACAAGCTGCTATTCGTAAGCAAAGGATAATTTGGGGGGTCCTTTCAGGAGAATTCACAAATAAGCCCCAAAGGGAGGTGGAGTGTTCAGTAACCACAACCAGAAGCCCTGTGCTCAGAGCCAGAGGGACAGGGTGGGCAGGCTGGTTACAGGAGCAAGCAAGCACTGGACCAGAACCGGGTGGGAGCCCAGCGGGACTTCAGGAAACCGTGGACCCCACTCAACACACCCTGGAAACTGCCTGCTCCTTCAGGGGTCCTGTGTGTCCTCCCCCTCTATAACGGGACTCTGATTCCACTAGGCAATACAGTATGACGCAGGCGGCCCTCCACGTCCGAGTTTCTGCCCCCCACCTGTGCTCCGGCGCGGTGTACTTGAGCAGCTCGGCCAGCTGCAGCGGGTACTTGCAGATTTTCTGCACGGGCGTCAGCAGGAAGCCGTCCAGCGCGATGTCGATCATCTGCTGGAGCAACCGGCAGGCCTCGAAGAAGTGGCGGTAGCGGCGCTGCTGCATCAGGCCCGCCAGCTCCGAGCAGGCGCCCGGGTGGTTGTTGCAGTACTCTGAGTAGATGGCAAAGCCCTCTTGCTGGGGAGGACGTGGAGCTGCATCAGCTCAGGAGCTCCGGGCCCCGCGAGCGCGGAAAACACCAGTCCCCCGACCCCCATCCCACACAGGGGCGCCTATAGCACAGACTCCTCCATGTGGGAAGGGGTGGAGGGGAGGCTGCGGAGGACACAGCATCCCCCCTCCCCCAAACCGGCCCCTTCCAAGGACCCCCAGAGGGTGTGGCAGGGACACAGGCCTCCCTGGGGGGCGGCGCCCTCCGTGTCACCCGGGACAAGGGGGAGGTGTCGGTTTCTGCCCTGGCTGCCTCCTGCCCCCTCCTCTCCCGGGCAGGTGGGTTTCTCCCGGTGACCAGGGAGACGCAGAGCCTTGCCTCGGGGTCACGGGCCTCCTTCCTGGGCTGCACCTGCTGTCCACGCGCCTACCTCCTCCCCGCTGCCCTGCAACCCGGACTCTCTGGGGGCCCCTCCCAGCCACCTCCAAGAAATTACTCCACTAACTCCAAACCCCAGAGAAGTGAGAAGACTTGAAAAAAATATAGACCTGGGGTATTTAGGTCAAGATGAACCATATAAACTAATTAACTTAATTTGCAAGTGACACCTCCATCCTATGAGAAGTTAATCAAACAAAGAAATAAAACAGAAAGGGACCCCTCTTCTTCACAAAGAAACATTTCTAAATTACTTAACTGGATGTGACGTTATTAATAAGAAGTAAAAGGTGACGTACGTGCTGAAGGAAGCAGGACCCTATTTCACTCAGATGAGGTTCCTCTTTATTGTACTGCTTCTCAAGGTCTTTCAAGAACTTTCTTTGAAATCTGTAAATGTCTTCAATGTTTCCGAAAATGGTGGCCAGTTGTGCAACCGAGAACATCGCTGTGTGCTTGCGACACTGTCTGATGTAGCCCTACAACACAGGAAAGCAAACTCTTTTCTATGAATCTAGGAATTCACAGAAATTATTTCAACAATACTGCTTTTGGGGGCTAAGAGCCATGGTCTTAGAGTGGGCTTTAAAAGAAAAAAAACATATATATATACACACACACACAATTTTATTTTTTATTTTTGGCTGTGCTGGGTCTTTGTTGCTGCACAAGCTTTTCTCTAGTTGCAGCAAGTGGGAGCTACTCTCGAGTCGTGGCGTGCAGGCTTCTCATTGCAGTGGCTTCTCTTATGGCAGAGCATGGGCTCCAGGTGTGTGGGTTTCAGTAGTTGAGGTGCAGGGGCTAAGTTGCTCCAAAGCACGTGGGATCTTCCCGGACCAGGGAACGAACCCGTGTCGCCTACATTGACAGGCAGATTCTTTACCACTGAGCCACCAGGAAAGCCCTAGAGTGAGTTTTAACTAGAGAGAATTATCTTAACCTGAGGGGGTCTCTGATGGGCTAATTATACTTCCATAGCTAAGATGTACCCTAAATACGTTAAAGACAAAAGGAAAGAGAAAACGTAAGTGTGGTTGGATTTATAATTCAAGAAACCACAGAAAGCTTCCAGGTTATACTCATGAAACAGGTGGCTTGGTCTCAAACATCAGAGCTCAGAAATTGGTCCTGCCACACCTTCTCTAAATTCCTAAAATGCCCGGGCTCCCATCCTTAACTCCACATTACAGCCAAAAAGGCCTGCCCAGCATAGACGCATTGCTGACTGTTCCCTGTCACAGTCCAGGGCCAAGGATGGCTTAGCAGGGGCTCTGCTGGCACCCGCTTTCTGGAGAAAATGACACAGACCTGGATTTCTCCAACCCAAGGCTGCACTGATGTCAGCACCGCTAATTCTCTACACCCTGGATGCACACGGGCAGGAATGGCATTAGGATGGAGAGGCCATGGACACCTACAGTTGTCCCCAAGCGGGCACGATGTAACTGCACAGACTGAACTGACCATGGCAGAACAGACCACAGGCTGCAGGGTGGCGGGTTGGGTTTACACCCCAACCCCGCTTACTCCTGGGCACCTGGGCTTCCTCGCCTGCCCTCGGGGTGCATGGACCCGCCCTGAGTGCTGCATGGTCGACTTAACCCAGGGGAGGGGCAAGGCCGAGCTCAGCAGTCATCAGCAGGGGCTGTTCCCCTAAAATAAGGCTTTGCTCCCTCAAGCGTGGGTTCCCAGGGGACAAGACGGCCACACATAAGCCAAAAGCTGGGGGTCCTTATCTGGGGGTGAAGCCAACCCCACAGAGAGGGGCGCACTTGGCCTGCTTCCTGCTAGGCTCTCTCAGCGGACGGCAAACTGCAGGGTCCGCATTCACGGTCAGGAGGCTCGAGTGACCAGGGTGGGCACAGGACAGTCTAGCATACCGCTGTACAGAATCCACAAAAACGGGAAATACCGCGGTGAGGGTGGGGGCGGGGGAGACTGTTGCCAACGGGATCCCCAACGCTGTAGGACAGAGCTGGGGTGTCACCAGAGGGTACTGTGTCCCTGCCTGCGTCTGGGTGAGACGGGCCCCACGGGGCTTCAGAGGGGGTCAGGCGGGTCTCAAAGGTGTGCCCCCCAGGACGGTCACTCGCTCTGAGTTCCCTCGGGTCTGGAGGGGGTGGCGGCACTGCACCCTGAGGACGGCGAGCCGTCCTCCCTGCCTGGGGTGGACTAGCAACTCGTGAGCCAGCTGCCGTGGGGGCGGGCGGGGCTCTGGAAACACGGGAGCTGGCATACGAGTCGGCAGGGAGGGGCCTCGGGTAAGGGGAGGGGCTGCGAGTAAGGGGAGGAGCCGCGGGGCGGGGCGGGGCCGCGCGTAAGGGGAGGGGCCGCGGGGCAGGGGCGGGGCCGCGGGACAGGGACAGGGCCACTGCGTCGTCCAGGCCCACCTCGCAGATATCCCGGAGGTGCTTGATGTACACGCGCTCGGTGTCCATGATCTCCTGGACCACATTGGCCCGCATCTGCTGCTTGCTCTCGGGGTGCTTGTGGCGGGCCCTACCCGTGTCCTCCTCCTGCTCATCGCCGGGGCCGCCGCTGGAGCCCTCCGACAGCTCCTCCTGGTTGACGCGCAGCTGCGGCCACACGGGAGGGACAGTCAGTGGGGGCGGCACCGGGCCTGGGTCCCCTGGTTTCCACTCCCCAGGATGGTCAGGAGGGCAGCAAGGATCCTGAGCCCGCAGGTGCCCAGCCGAGCATTGCAAATGCAGCAGCGATGCCAGCTGCCCAGCTGACCCCCGTGGACCCTGCTCCACCACCCACCTGACCGCAGAGAGGTCTGGCTCAATGGGTGATGAGGAAAGAGTGGCCCTGGCACTGCGCCTGCTCCGCCCCGCCGCTGGAAACAGGAGGACACTCACCCGTACGAAGCTGGCCGGGAACCAGGCCTCCCTGTCTGCGCTGCGGCCCCACCACCAGTCCTTGTGCGAAGCCTCCAGGACCTGGATGACGTCCCCCGCCTTGAAGCCCAGCTCCTGTTCGTCCATGGTCACGTGGTCCCACAGGGCCTCCGCGCAGACCACGCTGCCATCGCCGATCAGCTGAAACGGAGAGGTGGGCGCTCAGCACCGAGCCCGGGGGGACCCTGAGTCCCCCAGCCCCCAAACGCCCACATGGATGATGCTCAAGCACCTGATATCACAGGACACGAAGGGGGAAAGAACCAGGGGGGCACCCTCACATGCTCTTAAAGGAACCCCTGAGCCCACTCAATCCCTAAGTCAGTCACCCAACAAGTGAGACTGTCTGGACTGTTCACCCTCCAGGGGGTTTCTGAGCCTCCAAACAGGCTCCAAATGAGCTCCCAAGGCTAGAGGGGCTGCTGCAAAGACTTTTGTAAAAAAAAAAAGAGCTAACGACACAGAGGGGCAGAAAGAAGCCCGGAGAAAGGCGTGCTTCACTTTGGCTCTGCCACCTGCTAGCAGATTGCTCAGCCTCTTAGTCTCTGAGTGTTTGCCAAAACGTGGACAGTATCTAACGCTCGCTGCCCACAAGGGCTGTGAGAACTTTATAAAGGTAGGCAGGGCACTGCCTGGACCGAGAAGCCCTTTCCAGGCGTCATGATGGCCTTCTGACTGGGAGGGACCGCTTTGGTTGTCTGCAACACTTAATCACATAAATCGCCCTTGAAAATGCCTAACTGGAGCTCTCGGTGTTAGACTATGTTCACTAAGAAATAACCAGAGAAACAAGTAGGAGTGGATTCTAGGCCTAGACACACCAGCTGCCGCCACGTGGAAGGGACCCCAGTACCTCGTTGATGGCTAGCTGCTCCCCGCCCGGCTGCAGGTATCGGGGGTTGGCCCGACACAGGTCCTCGTAGCTGAAGTCCTCCTCGCTGCCGTTGTCGTCCACTAGGGCAGACGGCTCCGCACCTCCATCGGAAGAAACTGAGAGAGACAGAGCGATTTAAAGGACGCAGCTAATGGCAAAAATATAAGGACAAAACCTGTGAGCTCTGAGAAAGCGTCCTCGTGGGAAAGTTGTCATTTATTATCCTACCCAGAGTAAGAAACCATTAGAAAACGTCTACTGAGCTATCATAATCCAAAGATAGCAGCTGACGCTAGGAGGAGCCAGGGCTTCATGTCCCAGTGGGTGGGAAGGGGACACTTCGGAGACCACTTCGGACAGTGATGTGCAGGGTTATTCCCTGAGTCAGGATACTGAGCAAACAATGTGTGATATACTTGGAAATTTGTGTTCCAAAGTGGATGTAAAAGATGCAGTGTTTCTAAATAAGCTTAAGGAGGAAAACAAAGTTGAAAATTTATATATATATATCTGTTCTGTTCTGTTCAGTTGCTCAGTCGTGTCCGACTCTTTGCAAACCCATGAACTGCAGCACGCCAGGCCTCCTTGTCCATCACCAACTCCCAGAGTCCACCCAAACCCATGTCCATTGAGTCGGTGATGCCATCCAACCATCTCATCCTCTGTTGTCCCCTTCTCCTCCTGCGCTCAATCTTTAAGTGTCCTGTCACCATGTTTCCCTGCAAGGCACAGTGTGTGCTGTTGAATCAGGAGATGCTGAGGGTATCCTAAGTGGAGCCAAGCAGCTGGGCTTCCTGGTCGTCCACACAGCAAAGGCTGGGGCTCACGTGTCACAGTTAGGAGTTACCCAGCACCTTCTGAAGATGGGAGCAGCATTCAGGATGGACCACCTGGCCACTCCAATCTCCTTTCAGGATGGCGGACTCCTCGCCAAGGCTCATCTGTCACCGAGCATCCCTGTGAGAAGGATAGGGCCTCCTGGGAGAGGGGCCTGGCCCCTGACTGTGGACACACGTGGCTGCACTTGGGCACCACAACCTCGAACAAAGAGGGACTGGAGAGCAAGGAGGAGCCTGGGCAGGGGAGTGATGGGTCCCTGGCAATGCAGATAAAGAACAGGTGTTAAGAGTCTGAATTCAAGCCTGCCCACCTCCAGGCAGGGAGCCCAACCAGGCACCCCGTCTCCCTGAGCCCCAATCCTTCTGTTGTAAACAGTAGTCTCTTTCTTTTTGGAGAAATAGATGAGATAATGTGTGTCAAGTCCGTAGCACCCTTGATTTGTGGTTGGAACTCGCTAACAGGAGTGAGGGCATCCATGTTGGTGGGCTGGGACGCACAAGAGCGACTTGGCCACAGCTTGAAGGGGGTGGGGGTGTGGGCAGGAGACCAGTTGCGGGAGGTGGGTCAACTGCAGCAGGAGGAACCACCGTTCTCCATCAGACAGACGGCTGGAGGGCGGGGACGGGGTGTGAAATTCAAGGACATGCGGGTCCAGGTAACAAGGGGGCAACCAAGAGGATCAAGTCCACCTGGTTCAGAAAATCCCAGGTTACTGGGAGAATTAATGGGAAAGGGAGTCAGGGGAGGAGCTGCGGTGGGGGCAGGAGGAGGAAGGTTGGCCGGTGATGGTGGAGGGAGAGCCCTGATGATTCTTTCAAGGACCCACCAGCTGGCATTTCCAGTCACTTCACCCTCAGGGACAGGTCTATTTCTAAACTGTAGAAGCTGTTTTTAAAAATGAGATTTTTGAAAATTATTTTTAACTTTTTAAAAGTGAGATATTTCCTGTTCCTTACTTTGTACCAAGTCTTCGTGACCTGAGTGCATCTTACATCCTCAGCCCATCCCTCTGGACAGGCCATGTTGCAGGTGCCCTGCAGACACCTGCCTATCCAGGGCCGGGCTCCAGCTCTCCTCCGCCATTCCCTCCAACCCTGCCGCTTGCTCAGGGCACACCTCCCACGGTGCCTGCTGTGTGTGTGTGTGTGTGTGCACACGCACGTGCATGTGTGTGCATGTGTGTGTGTGCGTGTGTGTGCCGTGTGGTCACCCCTGCCCTGTGCTGTGTCACAGTGCTCTGCGGTCTTTTCGGGGGTGTGTCCGGGAGTTGGGGAGAGGACCTGGAGGAGGCAGACACACCTGCTCTAGGCACACGAGTCTCTTAGCAGACACCAGGGAGGCAGCAGCGAGCCTGCAGCCCGTCTCCTACGGAGCCCTCGGGGAGCTGCCTGACCACAGCGCGGCGTTCACAGCTGACTAGGGAGGGGGGACCACGCCACCCCAGGTCTGTCAGAGCCCCTCGTCCTTCTCCCCTTGTGATCTTAACTGCCTTCAGGATCTTAAAGCCCCTTCTAAGTCAATGGCCCCCTGTGCTCCTGTACTACGGTTCACACGTATTTCAGGGAGTGGGGTTTCTCCAGTGTCTGCATGGGAGGGGTGCGGGCACATTCTGACTGTCTGCACAAAGCAGGGTTCCTGTCACCCCACACTCCTGCCCTTGGTTTCCTGTCACCCCACACTCCTGCCTTTGTGAGGGTTTCCCTTCTGAGGTCAGAACTTCTTGAGGGAACAGGCGGAGTCTATTCTTGTACCCCAGCACCCAGTGTAACCCCTGGCATGCAGAAGGCACTCAAAAATGCAGACTGCTGGTGAGGGAACTCAGGCTCCCAGGAGTTTAACTCCTCCTCTGGGGGCACAAGGGTCGGTGGAGGCTGAGTACACACCCAGGTCTCTCTGCCTACCATCCCCACCACCCTCTCCAGCCACACCCTATGCAGATCCAAGGCTGACTTCTGGAAACACAGTTCCCTCATGTACATGAGAACCCCAGAGCAGCGACCAACTGCCTCAGTGCAGATTCCTCTGCAGGGAAGCCCCATTCCCTGCCAGCTAAATGCCCCCCTCCCCCGCCGAGCCCACCCCGATGGGCAGACCTCCCCGAGCCCGCCCGCTCACCAGTGTCGCCTTCTCACCGAGGCCTGTGTGTCACCTGCAGACCCAGGTTCACACGGGGCCTTTCCTGGAGGTTATTCTGTGACCCTCTTTCTTGTCTGGTTTTCAGTGGTGACTTTTTATTTAGGGCTGTTTTGCGTGATGTGAATCTACTACTGATTCTCAAAATGCACTTCTGCAAAATTAGGAGAGATGAATACATTCTAATAATGAAAGAGGAACCTTAATTAATTAGCGTCCTTCTTTCCTTCCTTTAGTGGTAAAACATACATAGAACAGGCCGTCCCGGCCATTTATAAGTGTACACTTCAGCAGTGTTGACTACATGCACACGGTTGTGTGACCAACCCCAGAACTTTCTCATCTTGCGAAACTGACACTCTGGCCCCACTGAACACTGACGCCCCCATTCCCTGGCAACGAGCCTTCCGCCTTGTTTCTGAGCTCTGAACACTTTACACCCTTCACTGAGTGATGTCCCACAGTGATTTTGTAGCGGGCTTATTCCCTTCAGCACCATGTCCTCAAGGTTCACCCATGTAGTTGCCTGTATCCGATTTCCTTCTACTGCACCTGATACCGAGCTTTCTTCATCCATCTAAACATCCAGGTGCGTTTGGGGTGCTTCCGCCTCTTGAACACAGCAGTGCGAACACCTCCTCCAGGCCGTGCTCTGGATTCTCCTGGATGTTTGTTCGGAGGTGGGATGACCGGGTCATGTGGAAATTCTACTTAGCTTTCTGAGGCTAAATTTCTACTTAGCACGCTGCTCCCCATGGTGGTTGCGCTGCTCTATGTCCCAACAGGAGCACTCAGGCTTCCAAGTCTCCAGGTCCTCACCAGCGGCATCATTTCTTTTATTGAATAAGTTATTTTTGTTCAGTCACTCAGTCATGTCCAACCCTCTGTGACCCCATGGACTGCAGCATGCCAGGCTTCCCTGTCTTCACCATCTCCCTGAGTTTGCTCAAACTTGTGTCCATTGAGTCGATGATGCCATCTTAACCATCTCATCCTCTGTCATCCCCTTCTCCTCCTGTCTTCAATTTTTCCCAGCATCAGGGTCTTTTCAATGAGTCCGCTCTCTGCATCAGGTGACCAAAGCATTGGAGCTTCAGCTTCAGCATCAGTCCTTCCAATGAATGTTCAGGGTTGTTGAATAAGTAGGTGTGTGAAAGTTATGTTCGAAAAGGATCTTGTGAACGGTGAGCAAAGACTGTTGCAAACTGAAATGGAAACCTCGACCCCTATGACAGAGGAATCTAAGATGGGACATGCTCGCTCCTCTGTCCACTGCGCCCTCACAGCTGCGGCCACGCCCAGAGAGGACGTCCTTCGGGTCTAAAAGACCTGCACACTCATGACAGCACACACGCCTGCAGGGACAACTCTGGGACAGCGGAGCAATCATGTGCAGACATTCTACACGTGCGTAATGTGAACTACCCGTGCTTGCTTAATCGCCACGGTCAACGTCCCCTGGAAAGGCAGGCATCCCAGGACTCCAGGGGCTGCGCCAGGTGGACCACCTCCCCCCTCACCCGCCCATCCCTCACACAGTCTCATCCTAAGATTCAGACCCGAATTCTTGCCTCCCCCAGGCTCTGCTTGCTTCCTGCATGCACTGATCTGAGGAAACCCCATCCACCCTTCCAGCCCTGGCCCAGCTCGGCTTCAGGAACATCCAGGAGAGACCACTGTGGCCAAAGCGGACGTGCCTTCATAGTCAGGACTGCTGCAAACACGGTAGAGACCATGCGAGCTTAGACACAAACGCCAACGAAGAGCAGTGTCCACGCCCCCCGGGAGGGTGAAAACTTCTGTCCTGACCTGGATTTCACGTCTGTGAGGAACAAAACCTGGCAACGGGCCCTCCAGGCGAGTTTTCAGGACATGTCAATACCACCACTGATGGAGAACCTCGGACTGTAATACATGCCAAGGACAAGGCCCTCCCACAGGACCCCAAGTCCCGCTCACAGCACACAGGCCCCCACCCCTGTCCCAGGGGGAGTTTTTCTCAGGACACAGGTCTCTCCCATCTGGCCTAATTTTGCAGATTTAAGGGGTTTTGCTTAAAGTGACAGAATTTCAAAAGCACAAGAGCTTGCTGGGGTCCCAGCCAGGCCCTGGCCCGAACTTCCCCGAGACGGCCTTTCTCTTACCTGTCACACAGGGCTGGGGAGGGCAGGTGACAGGCAAGAGGAAGGTAACAGCTGACACAGTGGGAGTCATAACTGGGCACCTGCCTTGTGGGCCACATGGGTGTGGACACTCAGCACCCAACGGGCAGAGCACTCTACAGGGGGTTCCCACTAAAACACAGGTCACTTCAGGAAAATTCCTGCACTTGGAATAATCCATTAAAAACACACATTTTAGGAAACCTGCTGACCCCTCAGGCTTCCTCGGGTTGGAGATAAACTGTTCTCATTTCCCATCTTTCCCATCTGAAGAGCAAAACAGCAAACCTGGATGGGTGGGCAGGTAGCCTATGCTCAGAGCCCAGGGTGGACTTGACAGGGTGCTGCTGCTGCAGGGGGCTGGTCCACCAGCCACATCCCTGCACCCAGGGCGGCCCCTGAGCCATGAGATGCCAGAGAGGGTGCAAACACGGACACAGGGGGCTTCGATGTCAGAACCACCCTCCCGCTGACCTCAGGGCCACACCCCTCAAGGGTCCCCAAACACCCAGGGTCCATGGCTTCCCATCCTGGGCTGGGGGTGGGGGTGAGGGTAGGGAGGGTTCAGAAAAACACAGACTCTGGCGCTGGGCCAGAGAGCCAGGTCCTCCAGGGGGTGGGGGCGGGGGGAGGAGCAGAAGGGGGCGTTTGCCGAGAATCTCTTTCCAGAGCTCTCTTTCCAAGTGATTCTGACACCACGGGTGCCCAAGCTCGACTTCCTCAACCCCAGTGCAGGGACCAGCCCTGGGATGTGTGCTGTGAGACTCGTCTATGCAGCGAGACAGGCTGGAGGGCAGTGGGCTCGGATCTGGCTGCTTCAACACCTCGGCTTCAGCCACTCTGTGCCAGACAGTATTCCCTGCTCTCAGCGAAAAAAGGACACAGTCCTTCGGTCCACACTGACCGCTCCACCTGGAGCGACGCCCCAACCCAGAAAGCCCATAAGTTCCCCCTCCTCCTTCCAGGCGCCGAGCTCTCACTCCCTGGTGAGGGGTGAGGTTGGGACTTCGCGCTCCTGCCTACATTCCCCATTCCCCCGCCACTGGCCAACCCCCAGCCAGCAGGAACAGTCTCTGCCTCTCACATCCTAGAAGCCTATCAGATTTGTCCCTTTTGAAATGCTCACCACATTTACATTGTCCTTATAATTCATCGGCTTCACTGTAACACACCCCTGAGCTGTTCTGAGTCTCTCATATCCACCCCTCCTGCCCCAGCGCTGTCCTCGAGAGACCAGGAAGCCGGTGCTGGTCAGTGTCAGCTCACGCCTAGTTACAGAAGACACCCTTCCCGTTCAGGGCTCAACCTGACACCATCAGGACGGCCCCCTTATGCCTCACCTAGACTTTCAAACCATTCCACACACAGGGCAGTGCTCTGTGAGTCTTCTAAACACAGCGATGACAATACAGTCAAAAAGGACAGTTGAGTTGGCCGTGCTGCCCTCCACTGATAAACCCTTCATGATGCCCACGGGTCTCCTGGAAATGCCCCTCCCAGGGCAGAACTTCATGTCTGGATTAGACGTGGGGCCTCACTACCCTTGATGCCCGAGCAGTGACAAGGGTCACACCAAGATAGAGCTTCATTTATACCAAAGCCCCCAGAACCTCCCGATTTATACCAGTCCCCCCTCCGAACTGATTCCTTAGAAAAGACTCTGAAGAGTTGGGAGCTGGTGATGGACAGGGAAGCTTGGCATGCTGCAGTCCATGGGGTTGCAAAGAGTAGGACATGACTGAGTGACTGAACTGAACTGATGCCAAAACCCCAGGTGCCCGGTTCCTATAAACGGTTTAGAAAGCTTTGGCTCAAACCATTTGTGAGTATTTTTACTTCTCGATTTAAAGGCAGGTCATGCCCTGTGCATCCTCCATGCTCTGTAGCCCCTGGGGAGGGGCCCTTAGAGTCCTGAGGTGGGTGGGCTGGGGTTGGGCCTCTGTGCTCCTGGGGGCCCAGAGGCGGGACAGTCTCAGCCCCCAGTGCAGCCCTGGGTTTAGGCTCTGGGTCTCTCAGTGTCCTGCCACAAGCCTTGGGTTCTCCCCTGGGCTGGTCCCTTGGCATCTCTCTCCCCTCAGCAAGCTGCTGCTACTCCTCAGGCTCAGCTCTGACGGTGGCTGCCCGGGCCTCTGGCCGCGCCCCACTCCTCCACTAGGCGCCCCGGCAGCTCGTGCCCACTGCACCCCTCTGGGCTCCTGGCATTGCCTCGTAGGCGGGCTGTACCACCCTGGGAAGGAACCCGGCTGCTTTCACCACATCCCCGGGATAAACTCCATGTGTACCAGGCCCTGCGCTGGAAGCGTCTTGGAACCATCACTGTCTGTCAACACAGGAGCAAACTGTGGCTCCCAGAGGTGAAGGAACTGCTCCCCAGTCGTGGGGCTGGAATTCAAGTCCTGGTCTGTCCGGCTCCAAAGCAAGCCTGCTGGGCACCTGCCCGGGGCCTCGGCCTCGCTAACCACGGCCACAGGGCAGCGCTGACCGCCCACCCGCCCCACCTGCTCCTGCCAGGTCTTCCACTGGGGGGCCGCCAAACTGTCCCTCAGGGTCCCCTGCCCACTCGGGGCTCTCATCTGAGACAGAATCCCTCCAATAAGCAAGCTCTCCACTTGATTCTCTGCTGTTGCATCTGCGGTCATTTCCATCACGTTTACACACATACACACTTGGCACAGTGGGTACATCAGAGACAGTGCTGGGAACACACGGAACCATCAGGAAGAGAGACGACCCCAGCAGAGCCCGTGCCTTCCTTCGCTTGGCAGCCAGGCTCAAAGGTGGGCAGGGCGGGAGCCTGGAGCCCAAGGGCACTCGGGGAGGGAGGGCGCAGACCCCTCGCAGGAGGCCTGGCCAGCTGCGCCTCCCAGAGTGTTGGGCTCGGCGCAGGGGCTGAACCCAGCTTCTCTTGGCCTACACACACACACACACACACACACACACACACACACACACACACACACACACACACACACACACACACACACACACACACACACACACACACACACACACGTGGGAGGGAGGACCGGGCCCTGTGCCCGCCCGGGGTGGAGGAATGCAGGGGGCGGGCTCCATCGGCCGGCTGCCCTGGGGTAAACACAGGCGCACCCCCAGCCCAGGAGGCTGGCAGGCAGCCAGCTCTCCTCCACATAGGACCTGGGGCCACCAGCCACTCAGTGACAGGCACAGCCACTCGGCGGGCAGGCCTGAGCCCTGAATGCAGAAACCACTGGGCCACTTGTGTTTTTTTTATTCTGAATTTGCGTCAGTGAAGCCCTCACCACAGCCCTGTCTGTGCTCGGCCAGCACAGGGAGCCAGTGGAAACAGGGAAGGCCAGTAAGAAGCACAGGGTACTCGGTGCACTGCGGGGAGGCCCACGCTGCCCTCCGCTGTCACCTGTAATTCCCATTCATTCCAGGGTGAGCAACTGGAATTCATTTAAGACAAAAACTGAGACAGGACTCTTGTTTTCTTTTTTAAGCATCCCATTGCATGATGTGTAGTAGTCAGCCAGAATGCTTTCCATGAAGCATTTACTCCTTTAAAAGAATACGTGAGTTCCAGGTGATAACCTCCTAGTGTGAGAGAACCACCTTTCTAGTTCACCTAGGAACTAGTCTAGTGACAACACTCACAAAAACACTGAAAAGCAACGATGGAATAAAGCTGCAAACAATAACCAAGTCCTGGGTAGTAACACTTTTTGCAAACAGTTGACTATTTTTCCAAAATCAATTCATACCGTTAAACCTCACACACACCAAATTAGCAAGGAACACCCGTTATGGACCCCAACAACAATCCTCTGAATAAAGAAGTTTCATGTAACAGAAGCAAAGCCTAGCACAACAAGAACCAGATCCATAACTCATAAAGAACAATCCACCTTTGACTCTTGCTATTTTCTATTTCATACCAATGGCTGCATAACTCAAACCAGCCTCTGATTTACTGGGTCCACAGCTAGAACTTTTGAAATGAGTTTGAGCAAACTCTGGGAGATAGTGAAGGATAGGGAAGCCTGGCATGCTGCAGTCCATGTCACAAAAAGTCAGACATCACTGAGTGACTGAAGAACAACAACAGCTACAACTGCCCTCAGGACCCCAGGTCCGGACAAAAGACTGGCTCAGACACACACACAGACACACACACAACCTGACAAGAGGCAGCAGACAGAGCCCTGCAACTTGCAAGAACAGAGAGAGGATTCAGCAACACGGCCAGTCTGCACACATACCCGGGTGAAGGCTCTCCAGACTCCAGAATCTTCCCATTTCCCCCCTCGCCACCATCCTCGTGTTTGGGAAACAGCCGCGTTCAAAGCAGGGCTGTGGGGTGACTGAGCATCGCAGAGGATCACACAGGCTCTGGCTGCGGAAACGCAGAAAGCGCTTATTCACTGCTGACGCCTCTGCCCGCCTAGCCAGAGCCTCACAGCTCACAGCGCCCGCGGGCGGCTGAGCTTGCAGCCCAGACAGGACGGCGGGGAGGGAAGTCTAAACTCAGACCAGACGGCCGGCCAGAAACCTATCAGGAGCCCCCGGAGCCTCCGATGCCAGTGACAGCAAGGCGCCTGCTGCTTTTCATTATAACCCAGAAGCCTGACCCCCAGAGAGTTTGCAAGATGTGAGCTATCACACATAGGACGGATAGACAGCAAGTCCTACTGCAGAGCACGGGGAACTACATTCAACATCCTGTGACAGACCACAATGGAAGAGAGTATGAAAAAGAATGTATATAGTAATACGTATAACTGAGTCACTTTCCTGTACAACAGAAATCAACACATTATAAATCAACAATGCTCCAAATAAAAAAGAAATAAAAGGGCTCAGGAAAAAAAAAAAAGGACCTATTTCACGGGGGAAGAAGCACAGAGGTCACTAGGTTCAAACTGTAGTTGGGATTCCACGCTCTGGTGTGCCAAAACCTTCAGCTTTGACATCACATTTATATTAACTGTAAATCTGTGAACTCACTTTAAGAGAGATTTTGTTTAAAAAATGTGTATGTATATGTGTGAATATGTGTGCCTTCTATATAAAAAGCATATGCATATCTTTTACTGTATAAAGTACCTGTTCTCTGTAGTGCAGAAAATTGTTCTTTCTTTGAAGAGGCTCTCTCTAGAGGACGCGGGCCACTTATTTCCTCTCTCATTTTTGTTTTTTTCCCAGTTGTCTACAGTGACCAAGTCCTATTGTGAAACGACACCTACTAACAAACGGCTTCCTTCCATTTCCTCAGGACAGGAAGATGCTAACTTTTTACCTTCACGAGCAAGGAGACGACACGCGCAGAGTAGTGATCATGTGGTCGTCCCCCAATAAATGGCTGAAAACTGAGCCCATGTGGGCAGGCTCTGGGGTGGCGGACCCCCCATCTCACTCCACCAGCTCAGACCTTCAGGGGCTCGTGTCTGGTCTGCACAGTGGGGACAGCCAGCCTCCCACAGTGCTCCCAGGTTCCTGAGAACATGTGGGGATTAATAAACAGGACTGTAGCTGCTCTCACAACCTGAGTCTGTAATCACTGGCCGGTTCCCAGACTTCATAGCAGGAGGGGTCAATGGGCAGAGCTGCAATGTCAGCTAAGACACCCACCCTGACCACATGCTTCCCCAGAGGCTTTTCTTATCCTTAATTATCTGTGGCTGTTTCTACTGACTCAGGGCATCCCACTCTTAAATCCAGCTAAGGCTTCAATAAACTACAAAGAGGCAAAACTTGCACACATATGAGCACACACACTACACTCACAAAACTAGACTGGATTCAAATCCATCCCATGCAAATATATATATTTTTAAATATTTTTTTTATTTGTCTGTGCCAGGTCTGGTCTATATGGGGGATCTGGTTCCCTGACCAGGGATTGAACCCCAGCTCCCTGTATTGGGAGCTCGGAGTCTTAGCCACTGGACCACTAGGGAAGTACCCCCTTGCAAATACTTTTTAAAAATGAATTAAAAGAGTCAAATTTTTAAAAATGATTAAAAGACAGTCATTCACTAGGAGTGTATATGTCCTTAATCAAGGCAGCGCTTCATTGCAGGAGGGACTCAAAAGACTCCTCGAGGTTGCTTCTCAGAGCAGCTCACTGTCTATGAGGTAAGGTTGCTTCCCATAGGCTCCAAGTCCAGATTACGACACCCGTGTCACCTTGTTTAACACAGAATGTCCCATAAGGCCACAAAACCCTCGTTTCACAGTAACATGTACTACCACCCCAAAGGCTGTGGTCCAGCAGCACAGGGTGATCGGGGAGCTGGTGGGAAGTGAACCCTTGGGGCCCCATCCTGGCCCGTGGAATCAGAGCCTGACTCAGGTCTGAGAAGTGTTAATTCAGAAATGAGTGAAGCCCATGGAACGCAAGGGTGGACCTGGTTTTAATGAAGAAGTGAAACGCTGAATGCTGAGACACAAAGCAGGGAAATGCAGGGACTCATTCTGATGAGCACACTTTCTAACGGAGACTGAAATCCAGCAGGAGGCAAAGGAAATCCAGAGTGCTTTCATTTTCTTAAAAAAATAATTTTTGTTGTTGTTGTTGTTAAAATTGCAAGGTTTCAAAAACAAAACAAAACAAAACCCTCTCTTGGCTGCATTTCCTTGGCACTGTCTTAACTTGGGTCCACGGCTCACTTTCACTCTCCCTGAGCAGCTTCTTTCCCAAGAACTTTTTCTAAATCCAGAGATGGGGTCAGGGAGATTAAGGTCCTTGGGATCTTAGGATTTTAAACCAAAGGCATTCGCTGAGTAAACTTACTTTATTGAGCACACACTCAAAACAAACATAAAGATAAAAAGAAGGAAAAAAAGTAAATAAACAAACAAAAACTGCATTTAAATGAGGCATTTCCTTAAAGGAAGATGAACCAACAACACTTCTCAGATATTTTTGGAAGAACCTGCACAGGCAGTTTGACTTTAAGATTTAAAAAATTCTTTAGTGACTAGAGTCTATATTAACCAGATCAATAAGAATATTGCAACAAACATCTCAAGCACAGCTGAAAGAAGTCTTGATCTCCTCCATGCTCTACCCCCAACCCCCACCCCTGGGAATAGTCTATACTCCTTGGATAAGATGCTGCTACAGGGTTGGGACTAGGATGTCACTAACCTTGACTACTGGTAGAAAGAATTAAGAAAAGGGTTGAGTCCCACTGGAGAGCAGAAAAACCCCAACTGTACATTAATATCAAATATTTGGAAGTCAGAGAGGATAAAATAAAAGTTGGAATCACACAGGATGTTATGATCATGTTTACTCTACAGATATAGAAGGAACTAAGGCTATTTTTGGCAGAGTGGCCCTAAGACCCACACACAGCTACACCCATGCACACAGTCTGGAAAAGGAGGGGGTAAGTTAGTGGTGGAGCCTCTGACTAAACCAGCATTCATCCCTTTACCCTCCAGGACCGGCTCTTGAGATGACCAGGTGGTCGTTAAGGCTGCACTTAGCTTAGAGTTACCGGCATCTCCTTAAGTACAAAATGGTTCAGGTCTTCTTACATGGCCACCTTACGATTTGGAACGGAAAGGTCACCAGCATGGGCCATCTGCTCAGCAACCAACGTTCCCAGCTGCTGCTTCACCAAAGCTGTAGCTCCCTGCATGGCGCAGAGACTCCCTTAACCTGGGAATATTCTAGAACCTCCCCCACCCCAGGATTGGGTACCACCCCACCACCAAGACCTGCAGGACAGCCACAGGGTGGTAGGAGGCAAACGACAGGCATGCTGTGCCCCGACCAGCACTACTGCCAGCTTCAGAGAGTGAGCTGCAGGCTGGGACGCGTCACAACCGAGGCGGCTCCTGCCCCCGCCGGACTGAGCTGCAGCCCAGACCCCCGGCAAGCACCCAGAGTCACGAGGAACACAACAAGGACTCTGAGTCCACCCAGTCGCTGCCCTCACTGCTGATACCCTAAAGCTGGGATGGGGGTGATTTCTGAACAGGAAGTGATCAGCTTCATCTACCATGAGTTACTCAGACTCACGGGCTTCCTTGTGGCTCAGCAGTAAAGAACCCTCCAGCCAGTGCAGGAGACCCAGGAGAACCAGGTTCAATCCTGGGTCGGGAAGGCATGGCAACCCACTCCAGTATTCTTGCCTGGAGAATCCCATGGACAGAGGAGCCTAGCAGGCTACAGTCCATGGGGTCACAGAGAGTCAGACATGACTGAGCGACTAACCAGTAACAACTCAGACCCACAGTACCCTTGTCTATTAGCATAAATAATGGAGTGTCCAGAGGGGTCCCTGTATTCTGAATGGATTACGGACAGACATTAGCACTAATCTTACAGGCCACAGTTACACCGTTTTTGAGAGAAGCAGAACACAGAACAGAGACCCTCAACACAACACAACACAAAACGTTTTCTAGCCCACACGGTCGTACAACCAACCACAGACCCCGCTTTGGTCAGCTGCCTGCTGGCAGAGAGCAAGGCAGGCCCCACGCAGGTCTTCCTGAAACACTGCTCAGCAGCCAGGCTCCTGACCACAGAGGGCAGGCCCGTCACTCCAACACACGGGAAACGAGCGCAGCTGACAACAAGGGGTAGTGAGAACCGAAGGCAGAGGCTAAGACGTGGGTCTTCAAAGCGGCTGCTTTTCCACTGGAGGTGCCGGGGGCCTGCCCACCCTAACTGACAGAAGATGCGCTCTCACTGCCTCGGTGAACGCCACCCCGCTCCAAAAACACCCCAAAGACACTGGTCCTCCCGGGCTCCTACTACAACCTGTAGGCTAATTCAGAAACAGATCCAAAACTCTCCCTTTAAAAGACAAGCTGCCGTCTCAACGGTGACGACCGAGACCTGTCCCATCTTCTGTAAACAACCACGTGGGGTTTCCAGCCTTCAAGGCCTGGGACACATTTCAAACATAACAAGAGCAAAACAGAAAATGGATGAACTTCACTTTTGTCTTTGTTTTAATCAAAGGCAATTATTAGGCAAGGCCTTAAAAACGGACATACGGGTGAACTTCTGTGCACATAAACAACTTCTGTGCACATAAACAGACGCTGGAAAACATAGCACCTGGGAGACAGTGAGTGGGACGGGAGCAACGTGGGCTTTGGGGTCTGTCTGATCTGCTCTGATCGCCGGCTTCACTGTCTTATGACTTAAGTCTCACTTAGCTGAGCAAGAAAAAGCACGGCCTTAAAGTTTTTAAGCCTCAGATTGCTCATCCACAAGACAGGGACAGGCATGCAGGCCAGGTGCTTGGCTTGGTGGTGGTTTGCTTCACGTTTATCTCTTTTGCGCTCCTCCACTTGACTTTTAATAGTCTTTCTTTTCCTTCTCTTTTAAAAAAAATTATTTTATAGACGTACAGATGACTCACAACATTGTGTTAGCCTCAAGCATATGGCACAGTGATTAGCTATACACATACAAATAAATATACTCTTTTTCACCTTCTTTCCCATTACCATCTATTAAAGGGTATTGAATATAGTTCCCTATTCTTTTCTTTTTACAATCCAGTTCCTGAGACTTGGCATTAGATGCATGGTATTTTGAAAACTTCTTAAACTCTGTACTTCAGAACGATTGGAACAGATACATGTGTTAGAACTGAGAATGTTTTAAAGGTTAGAAAGATGAGAATTTCAAGAGTTTGATGGAAATACGTTAAAAAAAAAAAAAACACTTCATGATGTTTTTCTGAGACAGGAAGAACACCATCTTTCTTTTAAAAAAAAAAAAAAAACTCTTGATTCTGGGCAACGATAAGGCTGAGACAGCAGCCAAGGCTGCTGGAGCTGACACCTGTCTCAGACTTGCAGGCCTGTGGTCTAAGGGCCTGACGTCTACATCTGCAGGACTGGCTCCTACAGGTGGCACCCTGTCCTGGTTCTAAATCCAGACATCCACATGTTCTCACAGTGCAGTCAGCAGGGAGAGAATTTAGCCAGGACAGTGTCAGCGTCTTCAGGCAAAAAGAACAGAATCATCTTGATTCTTCAGGCAAGTGAACAGAACAGAATCATCTTGGTTCACAAATAAAAACAACCAGTGCCTGTG
Source organism: Cervus canadensis (assembly GCF_019320065.1). NCBI lineage: Eukaryota > Metazoa > Chordata > Mammalia > Artiodactyla > Cervidae > Cervus > Cervus canadensis. The sequence continues at coordinate 81,846,862 of NC_057394.1, read as the reverse complement.
ATCCCAGGCAGGAGAGCCTGAAATGGGATGGGGACAGCAGAGAGCCCGACCCAGCCCCATCCATGCATGACCGTCAGGGCTCCACCGTCCCCACCTTTCAACCAGCCTCCCTAGAGCTCTGCTACAATCACCCTCTCCAATGGTGCTGAGCAAGGACCAGACGACTTTGTATTTTCTCTCTGATTCCTCACTGAGAGAAAACTCTAGGAAAGCAGATGCAGACAGAGGTTATCCAGAGAATAAGAGATCAGACAAGGTTTTCTGGTGCGGCTAAAGTAAACTCAAGGCATCACACACCCTTCAGCACCTGCTATTGCTCTTCTTTTCTTCTTTCAACAAAAAGTTTAGGCATTTCTAGGACATACTCTGGGAAATTTCTGATGAGGCCTGAAATTTGGTCAAGAGAGTCAAAAGAAAACATTCGGTCGAGTTACCTTTTTTCCCCCCTAATAACCTGAGTGTCTGCCTTTTAGATGGATTTAACTGACATTTGGATAATAATTAAACAGAACACTGTCACACATTGACTCCTGGGTAACTCCTAGGGCTGTCTGTACACATTAGATTAAATGACCTGTCAACAGTTAAACTGCTGGTTACTGATGCTGAGTTAGTAACTCAGAACTCTGGCTGCAAATACAACCCATCACTACCTTGTCACCAGAATAATGACTGCTTCTCTTTACTGCAAACTTAGAGCATACCAGATCATTCTCACACATCTGCGGACTATAGTAATATTTCCTACTGATAGACGAAAACATTAAGACTGGGGTGTGAAATGACTTGTCAAGGTCAATGAGGGACTGGGACTCAACTCTGTTTTGTTGACCCAAATGCCAGTTCATAAGAAAATCAACGTTCATAACAATTACTAGAATAGAACAATGCCAGAATTATAAATAGGATCATCAACAACAAAAAACTAAGGCAAAAGGGAAAAAACCTATTTTTTTTGTTTTGACCACATAAAAAATTAATCTAAAGAGTCTTAACAAATTTATTAACTTCACAACAAGACTTTTCAAAATATATGACTCAGTAATTTATTGTTGCTGTTGTTTAGTTGCTGAGTCCTGTCCAACTTTTTGCAACCCCATGGACTGTCACCTACCAGACTCCTCTGTCCATGGGATTTCCCAGGCAACAATAGTGGAGTGGGTTGCCATTTTCTTCTCCAGGGGATCTTTGAGACCCAGGGATCAAACCCATGTCTCCTGCATTGCAGGCAGATTCTTTACTGCTGAGCCAGTAATTTCTTAAAATTTATTTGATTAAAAAAAAATCAGAGCTTCCCTTGTGGTTTAGGCGATAAAGAATCTGCCTGCAATGCAAGAGGACCCCAGTTCAATCCCTAGGTTGGGAAGATCCCCTGGAAAAGGGAATGGCTACCCACTCCAGTATTTTTGTCTGGAGAATCCCATGGATAGAGGAACCTGTCAGGCTATAGTCCATGGGATCGCACAGAGCTGGACATGACTGAGCGACTAATGATTAAATTGCCCCCACTTTCTCAATGTTGGGGCATTACATCAGAACTCTAAACCAAGGAATGGAACTTTCTGGTGTATACTTAACATGACTATTTCAAAAATATTTAATAAACATTGATATGGTCCTATTAATGAACTTTCACATATGGTAACATAAAGCCAAGATAATTTTTAATATAGTAGCAAAACAAATAGTTTTTAATTAGTCCTAACACTTACCGGAAATTTTCAGCTATCAAATCAGAAAACCAACACGGATAAACCAAACAGCTAGAACCCCTCCACACTCATACACAAGGTGTAGACTTTTCCCCACAACCTTGCAGACACCCTCTGTGCATCCTGGCTCTGCCCTCGCACTGAACTGAAACTGTTTTTCTCAAAACTAACCAGATCGTGGGCTTCCCTGGTGGCTCGGTGGTAAAGAACCCACCTGCCAATGCAGGAGACATGGATTCGATCCCTGATCCTGGAAGATCCCACACACCACGGAGTAACTAGGCCTGAGGGCCACAACTATTGAGCCTGTGCTCTAGAGCCTGGGAGCTGCAACAAGAAAAGCCACCACAATGAGAAGCCCACACACCGTAAGAACAGCCTGCACAGCAACGAAGACCCAGCCCAACCACACACAAAAAAAACACCCAGCAAGTTCCTAACTGCCGCTGGATCCATGGAGATGGCTCAGAGCACTCAACTTGACCCTTACCACAGATGACACGGTAAGCACTGCCTCGCTGGGGCTCAGCATCCTTGGACAACTGGACACCACTCACCCGTCTGGCCATTCCATTTCTATCTTCACTGTGGATTTCCTTTCCTTCACGGGCCCCCCAGTGCTGCCCCCTCTTCTCACTCCACACACACCCTGCTGGTACCTCTCCCTCACCGGCCTGGAGAACAGTCAGCCATGTGTGGACCACTCCTACCCGATCTCCCCTCGAGCCTGGGCCTCCGTCCTCATCAGACCACATAGAGCAGGCGGGGTGATGAGATCTCCACCTAGCTGTCCCACCAGGTCCTCCAGCTCCAAGGCCTGGAACGGACCCGAGCCCTGCACCCTTGTGCTTTTCTCCTACGCTCCCCTTCACCCGGGTGCAGGGGGGTCTGCCCCCTAATATCCAGACAATGGCTGGACTTTCAGGTCTTTGTTTTTCCAAGAGAACCATCATGTTCCTGGTTAAGGGCTCTGTCCACTGGTTGTCTGCTCTGTCCCCAAGCAGATCCACAATCTAGCTAGTAAGTCACTGAATGCAAAGCAAACCACTTAAAACCCTCCTGTGGCTCCTGGCTCTCCCAGGAGGGACCCTGGGGAAGGCCCTGAGCAGGCCGTTCCCTCCCACCCGCCGTGGTCTGATCCCCGGTACAGACCCGCAGCTCACCCTGCTACAGCCAACAAGTGTGGCCAAGCTGCCTGAAAGGCCCACGTCAGACACAGTACCCCCACATCACGCCCGGAACTCTTCAACTTCTACATACAAAGGTGCGGCTGCCTCATCGGTGTCATCCCCGAGGACCAGAGGTCTCCCCGCTATGTGATCACGGGACGGGTATTATGCATGTGAGACCACGATGTGTCAACTGTGATGGCCAGTTCTGGATGCTTTTAAGTGATAACCAGAAGCAGTTTGAGCTCAGAGTTCCTGGTTTTTCGACATTTTACGCTCTCAATTCTTACCTGACTGAAATAATTTTTTAGCAATTCATCTTTATCAAGAGCTCAATTTTCTTAAACGTGAGTCTCTTCTGAGCCTCATATTTACATTTCATTTGCTTATGGAGCCGGACAAGCTCCATGACCGCAGTAATGACCACAGCTGCCACAGCCCGGCTGTAGCCATGCCCCGACTCCCGGTAAGGACACGACCCACCCATGAGAACAGTGGTGGGTGCTGTGTCAACCCTCCCACCCCCCAGCCATCCCAAGCGAGCCCTGGGCAGGAGCAGGCACCACCTGCATGGGGACACTTCCCTTTGGTTGGGTTACCATGTGGTTGGGTTAAGAAAGCTTCTGAGGGGTGACCTGACCCTGGGCTTCTCAAGCAGGCTCTCCTCCTGCCCCCGCCCTCTGTATAGGCTGCTTCCTGGCCTAGAATAAACACACCTCCAACAACAGACTCCACCTAAGTCCCACTCAGCCTTCAATCTCAGCTTTGGTGTGGCTTTCCTGGGAGAATCTGGGACTCCCTGGACGGGATCTGCGACCCTGTGGTTACACTCACCTCCTTGGGCGCTGCCGTGGCTTTCCGGGCCCGGACACCTGCCGGGGGGTTCTGTGAGCTCGGCGTCTGGCTTCCTGGGACCCGCCAGCCTACACCCCAGGGCCCCTCTTATCACAGGGCACCTGTGTATACCCACGTCATGCACGGCAGCATGTAACTGTGCTCTATGCAGCCATACAAATGAGGTGTCTCCTGACCCAAGGGCGAAGTGAAAATAGCTCGACAAGGTTTCGGGCACCCTGCTCACGTCCTGAAAAGCCACTCTTTATCTCCTAGTGGCAAGTCCCGCATCATTTCCGGATAATATTAAGCTCATCGACCTCATAAGGAGGCTAGGTTAGCTGGCTTCTAGAACCGACACTAGTTCCTAAGTGGGGAAAAGAAAACGAGCACCTACACAAGAAGATCTCCGGGTCTGAGATCCCCTGGGTGTACTGAGATATCAGTACACCCAGGGCCAAAATCAGCCGGGAGAACGGGAAGTTGCGGAGGGAAAAATGGCCCCGAGGGGTTATGGCAGCCGCTCCTTGAAAGCGAGGGGCTTCAGGGGCGGGGGCCTCTGGACACAAGCCTCTCCCAGTGGACACACCAGCCTTGAAACTGTGGGGAACGTTCCCTCGAGGAAAGCCTGGCGGGGAGGGGGCGACGGTTGGGGGAGCGCACGCAACCCCTCCCTCCCCGCCGGCGCGCAGCATCCCGCGCAGGACCGCAGGCCCTCCAGCGCCGCGCACCAGGACAGGGGGCGCGCGGCTGGGGTTTGGGAGAAGCCCCGGTTCTCGGGAGGCTTCCCCCAGAGGTCTTGGGGGTTTGCAGAAGGCAGGGCGGGTTGTCCGGGCCGCGAGCCCACCCCGCAGAGCACCCTCGGCTCAGGGCGGGCTGAGTTGGACCTGCCCCGTGCGCCCTTCTCCACGGACCGAAGAGCACAAGGGCAACCCTGCAGTGGGGGCGGGACCCCTGGGGGCGGCCAGGCCACACCCCTTCAGAGTTGGACCCAGCTCCCCCAAGGGCCTCTATGTGTTCTCCACAAAAGGAAAAACGGGGCATCTTGGGCTTCTCGCCACCAAGTACCTTATTTTGTAAATTCTTAATCCCCACTCTTATCTCTAGATTTATATTCTTGTTGTAGGCCCTGATCAATTGCCCTGCGGTCTGTAGTATTTTTTCATGCTTTCTCACTGACAGCAGAACTGGGAATTTTTAAAACCTCAGAGTATGTTTTTCAAAATAGCTCCTCCCTCACCAAACCCTGGCTCCTTCTAATGTGCTTCACGGATACGTGGCCTGTTGTATAATTTGGGTTATTCTTTTGTAGAACAAGATGTTTTATATAAATATATATATACATATCAGCCTATATATCAAGCTTTTAAGGACTGGATTCTTTGGATTTTTCCACATGAAAAATGTACACGGGTGGTTATGAGTTTGCGCTTCAGGACTCCCTTGTTAACAGCTTAAATGATGACATCATTCTACTGAAGAAGATTCTGGCCTGGCTCATTGGATAGCTACCCTGATTTAATGTCATTCTCTTTCCTACCTTGTGAAGTGACCATATTACATTAGTAAGAAATTAAGGTATGAAAATAAAATCAAATGAAGCAATAATTTGAGTAAATTTCAAAATAGTTTAAAAAGGCATAAAAAGTCCAATCAAGTCAACTCATGCTTTTCTCCACTTTTTATAATTAGTTATCATTGTACCTAACCAAGGATCATCGAAAAAGCAAGAGAGTTCCAGAAAAACATCTATTTCTGCTTTATTGACTATGCCAAAGCCTTTGATTGTGTGGATCACAATAAACTGTGGAAAATTCTGAAAGAGATGAGAATACAAGACCACCTGACCTGCCTCTTGAGAAACCTATATGCAGGTCAGGAAGCAACAGTTAGAACTGCACATGGAGCAACAGACTGGTTCCAAATAGGGAAAGGAGTACGTCAAGGCTGTATATTGTCACCCTGCTTATTTAACTTCTATGCAGAGTACATCATGAGAAACGCTGGGCTGGAAGAAGCACAAGCTGAAATCAACATTGCCAGGAGAAATATCAATAACCTCAGATATGTAGATGACACCACCCTTATGGCATAAAGTGAAGAGGAACTAAAAAGCCTCTTGATGAAAGTGAAAGAGAAGAGTGAAAAAGTTGGCTTAAAGCTCAACATTCAGAAAACTAAGATCATGGCATCTGGTCCCATCACTTCATGGGAAATAGATGGGGAAACAGTGGAAACAGTGTCTGACTTTATTTTGGGGGGCTCCAAAATCACTGCAGATAGTGATTGCAGCCATGAAATTAAAAGACGCTTACTCCTTGGAAGGAAAGTTATGATCAACCTAGATGGCATATTAAAAAGCAGAGACATTACTTTGCCAACAAAGGTCCGTCTAGTCAAGGCTATGGTTTTTCCAGTGGTCATGTATGGACGTGAGAGTTGGACTGTGAAGAAAGCTGAGCGCCAAAGAATTGATGCTTTTCAACTGTGGTATTGGTGAAGACTCTTGGGAGTCCCTTGGACTGCAAGGAGAGCCAACCAGTCCATCCTAAAGCAGATGAGTCCTGGGTGTTCATTGGAAGGACTGATGCTGAAGCTGAAACTTCAATACTTTGGCCACCTCATGCGAAGAGCTGACTCACTGGAAAAGACCCTGATTGGGGGCAGGAGGAGAAGGGGATGACAGAAGATGAGATGGCTGGATGGCATCACCGACTCGATGGACATGAGTTTGAGTAAACTCTGGGAGTTGGTGATGGACAGGGAGGCCTGGTGTGCTGCGATTCATGGGGTCGCAAAGAATCAGACACGACTGAGCGACTGAACTGAACTGAACTGTACTTAACCTGGCCATTTTCTCTCCTCTGTTGTTCTCCTTCCTGGGGAACAATTCAGACATCACTTGGTTTGCCTCACAGGAGAAAACTCATCTGAACTCGACGGGCAGGGTGGGTAGAAAGAGAAGCATGCATAGACACGAGAATAAGAATTCTGAAGGGTGATCAAACTGGACTTCTGACCAGAACAGGTAGACCAGTTACTGGAGGGAGGATGGCAGGAACAGAAGTAAGTTTGGGAAACTCAGGCTGCCATGGAATAAGCTGTCTTGGATGTAAGAGAAAAATGTCATAAAGGAAAAGCGCAGATGGCAGTGAAGACAGTTCCCTGAGAAAAAGTGAGCACGCACAGGCACAGCTGCTCAGACCCAAGGAAGATCAAGGGGCACAGACTCCATTGCCAATAAAGCCACAGGGTTTGGCCAGCGCCTCCCAGCCGTGAACTTGATAAAAGCACCACAGTGACTCACGGTGGAATTCTATTATCCAACACCACACCCGAGCAGTGGGTAAACATGACCCAGGACTGCTCCATGTCACCTCTCCTCAGACACACATGAGCCAGGAAGATGAGACGGTGCTCTAAGCAAAGGGAGAGAGAAGGGAAAGTTCTGGAAGGGAACGCAGGATGAGTTCACTTTCACCTAAAAGGTGAAAAGGTCTTCACCTCTCAAAAAAATTAAATTGCTACGTTCAAATCTCTACATTTTGAGAAATTGTTACTTACAGGGCACATCTTGATTTGAAGATTTTTGAGAGCACCTGACCAGGGAGGAGGAAATATACTGTTCACTACTTTAAAAAGGTTTTATTCTAGGAGATTTCAAACAAACTCAGAAGTAGAAAAATTATATGATGAACCCTTAAGGATCAATATTTTATCAATCTTTTCCAACTAGTTCCCAATGACTTTTTGGATATTTTAAAGCAAATCTCGAATATATCATTTCATGCAACAAATATTTAGTATGCACCCAAACGAATAAGGACTGAAAAATAACTACACTATCATTATCATGATAATGAACAAAATTGACAGTAATTCCTTCTGTAAATACTGAGTCCATGTGAAAATGTCCCTCCTCATCTCAAAATGACCTTTTGATAGCTGGTTAGTTGGTATCAGAATCCAAACAAGGTCCACACACTACATTTACCAAACACAATTCAGATCAAACCAGATCTGTCCATTTGGGTGGCATCTACCAGGGATTCTGCAAGTAACACACAGCTCCTGAGCTGGGTGCATTCCAGTACGTTGGTGGGAGGGGAACCGGGCCCCCAGGCTGCCCATTTCTGAGGCAGCTGAGGGGCAAGCCTCTGGCAGATGGAGAAGAAGGGGTCTGGGAGACAGGAATACTGGAGCTGGACTGTCAGGTTCTCACCATCCCCCGGGCTTCCCAAACCATATGATGGACACGGCAGCGTCTGTTAGTGGGCCAGGGGCCAAGGGGTCCAGGACTCCCGTGGCGGTGGGAGGTCCACACAGAAGAGCAGATGTCCTTTCTGTCCTGGGGGGCAGGGCCAGCTTGGTCACTGGGATGGTCCCTCCCACCGGACCTCCGGCTGTGCTAAACTTATCACGTGGTCCCAGGGGACAAAACTGACGAGTGACTCCATGAAGGTGCTGCTTGATTGGTGGGGCAGGAAATCCCCAAGTCAATGGGCAGGAGGCACACATGAGCCGCCACCACAGGGATCCGGGGATCTCGCTCCACGCCCCAATCTAAACTGGTTCCGACTCAGAGCCTCCTCCTGAGGCAGAAGCCAGAAGACCGTGGGGTGGGGGGTCCCATTTCTACAACCCTTCCTTCCCGTGAATTCCTTGGTGATGGAGCCCCCAGGACAGGGCGGTCCCCCAGCATCTAAGCGATGCTCTGTCAGAAATTTCTGACTGAGAGGAGATGGCCTCAGTAGAGGTTACGCATGTGGACCAGAGTGAATGGCTTGACCGAGGAGCCCCTGGAGGAGCTTGGGAAGGACACTGTGGGTTACTGGACTGCTCCGGGGAGGTTGTCACTGGACATATCAGAACACGCCCCAGCACAGGAAACCACCCGTCCCATGGAAATCCACTGCAAACGAGGTTGTTTAACAACTGTGTGACATTATGTCCACCCCGCAAATGCCCATCTTTGTTCCTGGTCATCTTGATGCTGACTCAGCGGATTCAAAAAATAAAACAGCCCTGGTGGCAGAAACAGATGCCAAACCTGGGCTCAACCACGGTGTCCCCTCAACAAAGTTAATGATACAGTGCCTTGAAGGACCCAGACGGCTACTTGTGGGAAGTTGATTACAGTGGACCCTTTTCACAATAGGTGGTTTGTCTTTCCTGGAAGAGACACTTATTCTAGATTTGGATTTGTTTGTCTTGCCTATCAAGAGTCCTGCTAGAATCTCCCCGGAGAGGTTGCTGTTCACCGCAGCGCAGAAACGAAGGGGTCAACATGGGAGTTCACAATCACTTAATGATACACTTGCAAAGTGTTTTCTTTCCACCCAGTAACTCTGCTCTGTCAAAGCTGAATCTCTTCCCCTCTCAGGAGGGGCTCCTAGCAGTGTCCCAGCCCTGGTGCCGTTGGCTCTGAGCTCGGGCTGGGCTGGCGAGCCTCCTCGTGCACGAGGAATGAGCACCCGGGGAGCACGTGGTGTCCTCTGCGGTCCCTGCCACCAGCATTTCCCAATTGGACAAATGCGGCAACCTCCAATCAGCCTCCTTCCTCTGGCCTCGCTCCCCGACGGCCTTGCTCTCTGAAGCCCAGCTGGCAACGGCTTCCACTTCGCTTGGAACAACCCTGACTCCTCGAGACCTGTGATGCCCTGTCTATCCAGACTCTCTCCAGCCTCCGGGCTGCCCCGGCCTCCCCCGTCCTGGACTCCCAAGCTCCAGGCACCTGGCCTTCTCACTGAACCTCGGACACACCAAGCCCCTGCCTGACCTGGGCATTCGATGTTCCTTTGACTGGGACCTCTGCTCCCTCAGATCTTCGCTCCCTGCTCATCTTCCAAGTCTCGGCTCCAAGGTCACCTCCTCAGAGACACGAGGTCACCCTCCACCACTCCCACCTTCACCTTCTCCAGAAGGCACACTAGTGCCCGAGGGAGCCCTGCGTATCCACTCACTGCTCCTGTTTAAATGCGGGAACACACATGCTTCATGATGCTTTATTCTCTGCTTTACTCCAGCAGGGACAGTGCTGCCTGGCTCAGACCTGATGCTCCACACATTTTTCTTTCTTTTTTTTGTAGACTGACAGGTTTTCAACTAAGAGGGGAATAAAGGAGACCGTGATGACTAGAAGCAAGCAGGACCACTGCCAGCTCAGAATCTTGGAGAAAAGGCTTGGAGCACCTCAGAGGGCCAAGATAAGCACCAGGTGCTGCGAGGGGCAGGGGGTCTGGAGTGCGCGGAGACCAGACTTGCAGAGGGAGAGACAGCACGTGTGCCCCACCGCCGGCCGCAGAGGGGAGGTACGTCCTTTCCTGGTATCGCGCGTATGCACGCGTGATGTCTTCGTGTTTTCTGTTTCCTCTCCTCCCACTTCTTTCCACTGGAGACGTGTGTGCTGCTTAAATTTACTTCTGGCAAACAGTGGTGGGCCTGGAGGAGGGAGGCACCTGCTCAGAAGCCCTGGACTTGGAGACACCAGCAGTGACCGGTGAGCCTCTGAGCTGCTTCCAGGGAAAGACTGAGAGGGTTCTCATTAGACAGGAATTGCTGTGCCATGACCTTTTAAAAAACGAATGCCTGGGGATTCCCTGGTGGTCCAGTGGTTAAGACTTTGCGCTTTCACGGCTGAGGGCCTGGCTTCAGTCCCTGGTCATGGAACTAAGATCCTGCAAGCATGCACCATGTGGCATGCGCCACCCCCTCCCCCCAAAGAACAACCTCCACATGCTTCACCCTTCTTCACGGTGCCCCCGCGGTATTACAGCTCTTTGTTAACTCATCGTCCCCACACAAGGACCTGTGAGATGAAAGGGGCTTCGCTGTGCTCCCAGCACATGGCAGGCCCTTGGCAGACACTGAATAAATGAATGAATGATTTCCCTGCAGGAGCGACCTTCCTCCACCGCAGTCGGGGAATCCACACACCTGCCGCCTCATCCCTGGAGGACCCACCCTCCTCCTGGCCCCCGTGCCCTGAGCTTGTGGACCTGTCACCTGAGCTGGGGGGCTGAACCCCCTTCCTGGGACTCTGTCTCCTGAGTGAGTGACTCAAGGACAGATGGATGGTGTCCTCCTTGGCTCCTTCCACATGGCTTCCCAACTCCCAGGGGCCATCCTGACTGCCAGGCATTTCCTACATGCATTTCCAGCCACCCCATCAATTTTGGGGACATCTGACACCTTCCCAAGACAGTCTCTTTTTGCTCCAGCTAGGCAGGGTTAGTTTTTGCTACTTCTCAACAAAAGAACACTAAACTCAAAACAAAACATGGTTCCAGAAATAAGCTGTTTGTGTAAGTACAGGGTTGGAGGAGAAACCATCCACATTCCTATCCACCTAACTACAGTATTTTCACTTTTGCACACTCGTGTTAAACCTTTGGCCACATGTGAGCATGCTGCATAGGGCTGCGATCATGGTTTGTTATGGGCTGAATGTGTACCCCCCAAAAGATGCTGAAATTCTAACCCCCAGTACCAGTGAGGATGTGTCCTGATTTGGAAACAAGCTCTTCATAACTGATCAAGCTGACAGGGGGTCATTAGGATGGTGCCCCTAATTCTTGAGGGCACCACGTGAAGATGAAGGCAAAGACCAGGGAGATATAGCCAGACGCTGAGGTCAGGGGACCCGAGGCCGCCAGGAGCCAAGAAACGGCAGAGGGTCCCCACCTCAGGCCTTGGAAGGAATCTGCCCTGCTTCCAGCCTTCAGAATGGAGACAATTCTGTCCTGCTGATGAAGGGACCCAGTTTGTGGTACTCTGTGACAGCAGCCCTAGTAAAAAACAATATATGTGTGATTTTATTTCCTTTTTTCCCTCACTTTTCTCACATTACAGTGGTCACCTTCCCTGTCGTTACAGACTTTTTCCTGAAGATGCTGTAAGCTGTTTTGAAGCGGTCATCCATAGACGCCGAGCTCACTGTTCCACCGAAAGTGGACACTTGCTTTGACTTCTTTCCATCACAAGTAACGCTGGGAAGGACATTGTGCGCTCAGAGCCTTTTCTCTCCTTGTAACAACTTTCCTGAGATACATCACCGGACGCTGACGACTGAGTGGGACAGAAGGGACTGCTGAGCAGAAGGATGACCAACGATGCATTTGTCACCGGGGTCCCCAGGGCAGTGGGTTTGAGTTCTGAGCGGAACAAACGCTGCCGTGTGTGAAGGGAAGGAAGGAGGTTCTGGGCAGAGTGAGGGTGTGAGCCAGGTGGCGGGTAGGAGAGCGGGTGGGAGACAGGAGAGGCGCAGATGGCAGGTGGGCAGGGGGCAGAGCCTGTGAACTCCTTACGGGGCTGGGGCTTTATTCCAGTAACCACAGGGAAGTTTGCAGGGAAACGGCAGTAAGAACCGAACAGGAATAGGTGCTCAGAACCAGTGTGGATAGAAGCCGGGCCCGAGGAGAGGCAGGGGCCCTGGGATGAGGGTGGGGGCACGATCCCAGGGGCCCCACCTGCTCAGCCAAGAGGACACAAATCAAGAGATGCTCGAAAACTTCCGTGGCCCCCAGCCACCCTCCAATTCCTCTTTCTTGTCGCCCTGTCTGATGAGAGTTCAGACTGGGTTCCTCCTGGGGTAGAAACCAGGCTACCTGATGGTGGGAGAGGAGGGGACAATTCCTCAGCCATACGTTCAGGCCGATCGCTCAGCCCCAGGCACGGACCTCCCAGGACACAGTCCCAGGACAACCATTTCTGGGTCACTTCTCCACGCGCCCTCGTCCTTCCTCCTCCCACTCCCTGAAATCTAAGTGACACCGAGCAATACCCTCCTTCAAGTCTCCAGAAAGGACACTCTTTAAATCCCGCCCCTTCTGTGGCTCCAGTCACCACTGTCACATGGAGGGCGTGCCCTCCGAGGGCGAGCTGGCGAGGCCTCTGAGCACCCTGTCCCTCACTCATGCTCATGTGCAAGGCTCGTCCTCAAAGACAAGACAGAAAACGTCAGCACTGAAGTTAGCAGAGACTGGCTAGCTGTCCATTGTCTCTATTTAAAGAGTCAGCACAGCTCAGTGGTTAAAAACATGGGCCTGCAGTGAAAATTCTACCTGATTGTAGATTCAAGTTCCTTCTTTGCCACTTCCTGGGTGGTTTATCTATTTACTGTTGGGGTTTCTGATCTGTAAAGCGAGGATCACAAGAGCATCCGCCTAGCACAGAGCTGAGATCAGATGAATTAATCCTCAGAGGACCTGGGAGGGTGTCTGCCCCACAAAACTGCCCATCCTATCCCCGCCTGTGAGCCGGCCAGGCCACTGTCCAACCAGCAGGCTGGCTCAGACATCGGTGTCCGTGCTCAGGAACCTAAAGTCAGGTCGGCAAGTGTTCACTGGGTAAGTCCCAGGCTGGCATATGCACGGCTTTATTAGATAAAGTCTTCCATGCATATACCATCTATTAGATAAACAGTATGGGTGAATCTCAAACTCTCAGGAAGAGCTTTCAGAGGGTTAAGACAAATCCCCAGGAGCCCATTCACGGTCAGATCACCACAGCAGGAACGCGGGACCCAGACTTCTCAAGGTTAAGGTCACTGGGATGACGCAGAGCCCATAGGGCACCTTCTCTGGACAGGGGCGCCGGGCCTACCCCTGCAAAGGTGGCTCTGACACCCAGTGGGCCCAGGGCAGGTCAGACGGGCGCAACGGACCGGGCTCCCGGATTGAGCAACAACTCCACACCCGCCTCCAGGAGAGGGACCTGCCCGGGGGGTGCTGTGAGACTCACCGTTGGACGCTCTCAGGTGCCGCCGGCGTCCCACGCGGTCCAGCCCGATGGGGGTGCTCTGGGAGAAGGCGCAGGGCCGCAGCCGGGCTGACACCGCCCTGTAGGGCGGCACCTGGTGTGCGGGCACGGGCGGCCGGGCGGCGGGCTGCAGAGGAAAGGAGGGGTGGTGAGGAGAGGCAGGAAGTGGGGCTGGGAGCCTCGAAGCCCCAGGTCACGGCTGCACAGGCTCAAGGGCAATCTTCCTCCAACGCGGAAACCCAGTGCAGACCCCCAGGGTGTCAGGTTTTCAGCCACCGGTCGGGACACACCGCGGGGACACTCAGGAAAGACCCCGGTGGAGGAAGTGACAGCCCCCACCCACATGCGTCCAGCAGCACCCCCAGGGAAGCCGAGGCGGTGCCAGTGACTGAGGCCCGTGACAGTTCCTTCCCACACCGCCCCCCACCACACACACACCCACCCGCAGGCAGGGACCAGCATCTGTGGAACACAGTTCTCGTTCACCTTAACTAACAGGACAGTGAGCTTTGTCTAAAAGGAGAGTTGGTTTTCCACCAATTTAGAACCATCTATAGCCCCTGGGATCTTCCGTACGAGTCGTCCCTAAAACGACACTGAAGGCCATGTTGGTCCATGCTTTCCATAGGCTTTCTCAGTATTTCTCTACCCAGTTCCCTAAACAAGGTTAGGGGGCAGAAAATTATCTTACTATGCTCCTTTTGGATGCTCTGAAGTGAAAAACTATCTTAAGTGCTTAGATTGCCCCTAGACTGTGTTTCACATTAGAACAGATTTGCTTCCATTCAGAATCATTTCCTGTGATACCATGGTGAGGACAGCCACCTTCAGAATTATTTCCTCGCATATAGAGCATCTCAACACAGCAAAAAATCTGCAGTATTCTTCAACATAATCTGCTTTCACCTTGACTGAATTCAAATTAGTTCAATTAAGCAAGAGATTTTGGGGGCACTTGCTATAAATAAGCACTGTGCCAGGGTTATAGGGAGAATGGAAACAGAAAATCCAATACCAATATATTACTGCCTTTTCAAGAGAATGTGTGGGTTATTTAGGGCTTCCCTGGTGGCTCAGGTGGTAAAGAATCTGCCTGCAATGCAGGAGACCTGGGTTTGATCCCTGAAGAAGATCTCCTGGAGAAGGGAATGGCAACCCACTCCAGTATTCTTGCCTGGATGCCTGGATGCCTGGATGCCTTGCATGGAGAGAGGAGCCTGGTGAGCTACAGCCCACGGGGTCACAAAGAGTAGAACATGACTGAGTGACTAACATTTTCACTTTCTTCCGGAGTTATTTATGATATCAACTAGCAAGTTAAAAAAAGGAAAAATGAAACCCACACTTACTCATGTATGGTTCTGTGGACCCTTGACCATGGCTGGGATAAGACCTCACCAAATATAAACTCCTTCTGAATGGGGGCCTTTATTTAAATGTTTGTATCCTCAAAGGGCTTTCTGGGTAATTGATAAGCATTTGTTGAATTTCTAAAATATACTAAGGGAATAATATTAAGATTTTAATCTACTGTCAAAACAGTTACAAAGCTGCAGCTGACATGTAAAGAGTAATAAAATGGCAGAAAAAATTACTTTCTCATCTAGAAAAAATCAATTTTCTTCTTGTCTTTCCATTTTAGGGATAAATGGCATTTTCTTTCCAGATTTCTTCTTTGAGGAAGCTCACTAAATACACACGGCTACTTTCCCCAGATGATTCAGAACAAACAGCAAACCAGTTTCACATATTATCTGAGATCCCAGAAAGACAGAAGATTAGTCAGAGCCATCCAAATGTCAGTGGGTTAGTTCTAATTCATGCATGTTTTCAGAGTCAGGAAGAAAGGCTGTGAGCAAATGCCGCCATCCCCGAGGCAGAGAGAAGAAAGGAAAACGTGTCTGGGAAGTCTGCAGCGAGAGGAGAGAGGCCAGGAGGCCCTGGGGGCAGCACGCCTGGTCTTACTTGGGGCAGGAGGGTTTCCCCCTCCTCTGTCTGGCTGCTCCCATAGAAGCTGACCCCGCCGATCACAGAGATGGGGCGTCTTCTCGGGCCCCCCCGGGGACAGCCCCCGGCAGGAGTCTGGTCTTCAGGGTCTGTGGGGGCCACGCTGGGCTGGTGGTCACTGTCCGCAGTGTCCTCTTTCTGGGGGTCCATGGCGATTGCGTCTTCTGGGATAGACAGACTTCGGGCGACCAGCTGGCCATAGTCCGAGAGTGGTCGGGGCCTCGACCTCCTCCCAGACCCCAGTCTCCTCCTGGGGATCCTCTGAGCCTCCGTCCTCTCTTCTTCTGGTGGGGGAGCCTGCCTCCAGGACCCCTCAGTCACAACCTTTTCAAATGCGAACAAGTTAAGTAAGGGTGATATCGAGGAAGGCAGTGAGAACAAGCCCCCATCCCTCCCCACCAAGCTGACTGTGTGCCAGAAAAAAGTGACTGAAACATGGATGAGAAGAGGCAAACCTGTCTTTAATCGGTAGTGATTAAATTTCAGTAGTGATGTTTGTGACCCATGATGAACCATCATACAAGATACTAAGAAAATCAGTGCCCATTTGTTTATTTTTGTTTCCGTTTTCATTAGTCTAGGAGGTGGATCAAAAAAGAATTTCCTGCAATTTATGTCAAAGAGTATTCTGCCTGTGCTTTCCTCTAAGAGGTTTATAGTACCTGGCCTAACATTGAGGTCTTTAATCCATTTTTGGGTTTATTTTTGTGTGTGATGTTAGGGAATGTTCTAATTTCATTATTTTACATGTAGCTGTCCAGTTTTCCCAGCATCACTTATTCAAGACATTGTCTTTTCTCCATTGTATGTTCTTGCCTCCTTTGTCATAGATTAATTGACCGTGGGCATGTGGGTTTATTTCTGGACCTTCTAACCTGTTCCATTGATTGACACTTCTGGCTTTGTGCCAGTACCATACTGTTTTGATTACTGTAGCTTTGTAGTATACTTTTACACAACAAAGGAAGCCATAAAGAAAATGAAAAGTCAACCCTCAGAATGGGAGAAAATATTTGCAAAAGAGACAACTAAGGAGTTAATCTCCAACATATACAAACAGCTCATTCAGCTCAATGCAAAAATAAATAAATAAATAAATGGGTGAAAGTGAAATAAACATTTCTCTAAAGAAGACATACAGACAGACAAAATGCACATGCAAGGATGCTCCACATCACTCATTATTACAGAAAGGTGAACCAAAACTAAAATGAGGTTATCACCTCATACTAATCAGAATTCCTACCATCAAGAAATATACAGACAACAAATGCCAGAGAAGGTGTAGAGAAAAAGGAACCTTCCTACACTGTTGGTGGGAATGTAACTTGGTGAAGTCACTATGGAGAACAGTATGGAGGTTCCTTAATAAACTAAAAACAGGGCTGCCATATGATCCAGCAATCCTACTTCTGAGCACATATCCAGACAAAACTGTAATTCAAAAAGATACATTCTCCCCATATTCACTGAAGCACTATTTACAATAGCCAAGACATGGAAAGAACCCAAATGTCCATTAGCAGAGGAATGGATAAAGAAGATGTGGTACATATACATTAATACAACGGAGCATTACTCAGCCTTAAAAAGAATTAAATAATGCCATGTGCAGCAACATGGATGGACCTAGAGATTATCATAAGTGAAGTCAGACAGAGAAAGACAAGTGTCATGTGATATCACTTATATGTGGAATCTAAAAAAAGGGTACAAGTGAAGCTACCTACAAAAGAGAAATAAGAGTGACAGATATAGAAAACAAGCTTATGGTTACCAGGCGATAAGGGGAGAGAGGGATAACTCGAGAGACTGTGACTGACAGATACACACTGCCGCTGCTGTGGCTTAGTCACTCAGTCATGCCCGACTCCGTGTGACCCCATGGACTGCAGCCTGCCAGGCTCCTCTGTCCACAAGATTTTCCAGGCAAGAGTACTGGAGTGAGTTGCCATACCCCCCTGCAGGGGATCTTCCCAACTCAGAGACAGAACCTGGGTCTCCTGCATTGCAGGCAGAGTCTTTACCACTGAGCCACCAGGGAAGCCCATGTACACAACTACTATAAATAAAACAGATAAATAATAAAGCTCAGGTAACACAGACCTGCAGGAGAAATGGCCCGGAGGCTGCATTTGCTATCCAAGGCACCCTCTCTCAGCAGGTTCACAGACAATGTGTCTTAAGGGGACTGAGTCTGGGCTGCTGCTCGGCCCAAAACCTGGGGACTTGGTATGATGGGGTGAGCACTAAACCAGATCAGCCTACTAACCAGCTGGGTGTGCCTGAACGAGTCACCACTAACCTCTCAGGATCTCAGATTCCAGACCAGACAACCCCACAGGTGGAGAGTCTGCCGCCCGGAATTCGACACTTCCCAAAGTCTCAAGTGGCTGTTTCAGAGGCAATGCCATGTACTAGGAGAACCCCCAAGGTGTGGGAGTGGGCAGACTTCTATCTAGTCCGCCTGGGCCTGGGGTTGGCTCTGTGGCCCCAGGCAAGTTGCCTGAGGTCTGCAGACTTGCTTCAGCCACTGCTCCCATCTGGGCGCTGGGAGGACAAAATGCAAACGTGAGGATCAGGGTGCCCATCCACCTAAGCCCTGGTGAGTCACTGTTCTCAAAGAGCTGTGCGGGAGAACCACCACGAGGGCTCAACCCACAGACCTTCCACGTCTGGGCTCAGAGCAGGCAGCGGTCCCTAGAAGCCTGGTGCCCTCAGCTCCTCCATCCTGAGACACTGTGTAACAACGATTTGAAAGTAAAACAGAACCCCACCCAGGGAGGGCTGGAACAACCAAGCAAGTCAGGAGACAGCAGGGCAGGCAGAGCAGCCACTCTGGTTGATGTCTCCCCACCCCCAAACCCCCAGAGCCCTGCCCTGAGGACTGGTCCAACGAGCCCCGCCTCTCGCCAATCAGTGGCAACTGACACCTGAAATGCAGGTCACGTACTTCTGATCTGAGACCCAGGGAAGTCTGGTGACTTGCTCAGGGCCACGCAGACAGTCAGCAGCAACAGACACCAAGTGTGGGCCTTGTAACCTGTCCCCACTACACCACGATGTGCCCATATGCCAAGACGTTGTTGTTTAGTCCCTCAGTCGTGTCCAACTCTTTGTGACCCCATGGACGGTAGCCCACCAGGCTCCTTTGTCCATGGGATTTCCCAGGCAAGAATACTGGAGTGGGTTGCCATTTCCTTCTCCAGATATACCAAGTCACCTCTGCTCAGAAGGGAGTGGGCTCTGGCAAACTCCACTCCCTTCTGACCCGCCAGTTCGATTTTTACAGCCCGGACGTCTATTCCAATTCAAGTCACCATGGATGGGGTCCAGAATACACCATGGCGAATGAACACCACTTTGAGCTGCAGACACGTAAGAACAGGCTTTCCTTTTCCCTGAAAGCAGGAGAACTTGGTTGACATAAATCCCTTCCCTTCCTTGCAAGGAAAAGGTACTCTTTTCCTTCCTACCAGGGAAGACTGACTCTTATCACTAAGAGGAGAAGCCCTCAGCTAAACAGACACCAGCACAAAACTAGCCTGTCTCTCACCTATTCTACAGGGTCCTCATCTTTCTTAAAAGTCACTCATTTTCCATAAGTGGCTTTTCCTACCTCTTTCCCCTGTTAAGATGCACTAACCACTTCCAGTCACAGTTTTCTGTGAACTCCCACTTATTCACATGAATAAAAGTCATCTTTTATCAGTTTAATTTGCATACCTCCAGAAAAAAAACATAAGAGGGTGTATTAAAACATTTTCCTCTGATGCCACCGGAAAATATGAGAGTGACTGGGGAAAAGTTTGTATTATTATTATTATTTTGCAGTATGTACATATAAAAACAGGCTATTATGGGTTGCTTAATTCATTTACTAAATCAAACAGCACAGACAACTTAAGCACACGTGAGAATAAACCCATTTATATCATCATCCTGTGACAAAAAGGTTCAGAAACAGCATGCTAGAAAAAACAGAAGTACAAAAAAATTGCAGACAATAAACTGATCACAAATCTACAGGCAGTTGTTGGTTTTTCTTTTTTTTTTTTTTTGCACTTACACAACCTGCTTTCCTCATTGATACAGAAAAGAAAAAACAGAGAGACAGACAGATGGGTTTAGGAAAACCAGCGGCTGTCTTAGATGATCAGGTAACAAATCCTTCTGAGAGCAAACACGCTCCAGGAAGCGATGGGGGCGGGTGAAAGGAAGGTGTGCAGAGGCAGGAAATGAGATGCTGGCTCCTTTAAGCTCATGCCCACAGGGCAGCTTGGGGAGAACCGGCTGTGGCTGTGCTTTGACACTGCGCAGCCCCACCGGAGACAGGAAAGGAGAGGGCTCACATTCTGGGTGGTACAGAATTGTGATACATAAAACCAAAATGTACACTTGACTCAAAGCAGAAGCCCAGAGGGAGGGAGGGACAGACGGGGAAAAACCCCTCAGACTGAAGCTCACATCTGAACAGCGAGGCTTTGCCAGAAGACACATTCCTTGCAAGACACATGTGAAGCATCTCGCAAATTCTAAAACTGAATCATTGAGCAAACTTTACGTACTTTGAAATACGGCCATCCAGGGGACACAGCTTGATTGCGACTCTTCCTAGAACTACAGACACCAGCGAGCCAAGACCTACCCCAACTCTGCTGCAGGCAGTGGCCCCCAAACGCTCTGAAGAACAGCAGGGAACCACATCCATGTTCTCCAAGAGTGTTCCCTTGCTTTAGAAACATTCTCTTTGAGTGTAGGTGGCCGGGCCGGAGCCCCACCTGGTCCACCTTCTCACAGTCCAGCAGCTCAGCGCAGAACCACCCAGGGCTCAGAAAGCCTGCCCTAGACCTGCCAATTCACACCCATCATCAACGTCTGTACACAGACTTGTGTGTGGCCTCGTTAACCCTTGCTTCCTAGTACAGTTTTAAGTACTTTCCCTAGGCTGTGGGAAGAAAGCTGGATATGGAGTCAAAAGAGAAATACTGCTGACTCTGTGTGTATGAGCTCAGTCGTGTCTGACTCTCTGTGACCCCATGGACTGTACCCGCCAGGCTCCTCTGTCCATGGGATTCTCGAGGCAAGAACACTGGAGTGGGTTGCCATTTCCTTCTCCTTGGAATCTTCCCCACCCAGGAATCAAACCTGCATCTCCTGCATTGGCAGGTGGATTCTATACCACTGAGCCACTTGGGAAGCCCTCAAAAGAGAAACACATGAGCAATTAATGCTTGTTCTCTCCCTGGAGAGTTCAACACTGGTGTTACAGACTTCAGTTGTCCTGACAGGTGTAAAACTGATGATTAAATGTGCTGAAAAGAGTCTGTGAGCCTATGGCCTTTGTAACTTGTTTGACGGGCAGAATAGGTAATTCATTAAAAATGCAAATATTAACGTTCACGCTGACACAATTTACAACCGATCATGCAGTTCTCTGAGCATAAAAAGACCCTTACTGATAACTATGAAAAATCTAGACTCTTGAGGTCTCCCCTCCCCTGCCTTCATAATAATCATTCAGAGGAATTCCATTTTGGGGACTTAACAACCACCTCCCCCCCCCCGCCACCGTCCTACTATCTCAGAATCAATAGCAGCATAATGCAAGAGCTGACTCACTGGAAAAGGCCCTGATGCTGGGAAAGATTGAGGGCTGGAGGAGAAGAGGGTGACAGAGGATGAGATGGTTGGATGGCATCATTGACTCAATGGACGTGAGTCTGAGCAAACTCCAGGGAAGCCTGGTGTGCTGCAGTCCATGGGGCCACAAAGAGTTGGACACGACTGAGTGACTGAACAACAAAATGAACAACAAAGAGTTGGACATGACTGAACAACAACAAAAATGTTCCAAAATCAAGAACCGTGTTTTAGAGCTGAACATGACAGAAGCCTATTGTTCTTCTACACCTTCTTGGACAGGAGACCTTGTTGATGCCGTCTGAACTCCTCTATACAGAGACGGAGAGGAATCAGGATGCAGGGAAGGAGGCAGGGAGGCAGGGCTCGGCTAACTCTCTGGGGAGGGTGATGAAGGATGGTGTTTGTGTTCCCAGCGTCAGTGAACTTCGAGCCACAGTTAGCAGTACAGTCATGCCACTCATCAGCCCTAAATGCCTGCAGAATCCAGGAAACCAAGGCTTTCTGGATTAGAACACGGAACAGCACCTTCATAAACATGCCTGCCTCTGTGTTTCAGCTGAGGAGATCTCAGGCACCCCTAACTCGTCCCCCTCCCTCTCCAGCCAGCCCCACCCACGTGATGACTATGTTCTGCCATCATTCAGCCTCTCAGAAGGAATCTGTTCACGGCTCTCGTGGAAGCAGTAACTCTCTCCCGTGTCTCTAATCCACTTTCCATCCTAAGAGGAGCGTGGCTAAGACTCTCCTAAGACTCTCAGTAAGACACACATCAGATCATGGCTGGCGATTCAAAACCTCATCCTATGTGCCTTTCCAGCTCCAGCTTCACCAGCCACACCAAACAAGTCACTGTTTGCCACACGTTATCTGATGCAATTGGAAATGAGGGAACGGCTGCTCCCTCCACTATACCTTTTTGCCCCTGTCCACCTGGAAATTTCATCCTTCAACATTCAAGTGAAGTATCACTTCCTGCAAGAAAACCTCATAAATTCCCCTGGGCTCTAAGTTCTGTTTTCTGTGGCTCTGTTAAAATCACTGCTATATTTTTATAGGCTTGATTTATTTATCTGGGTGTCACATGAAAGCAGCTACTTACATTCTTTCCAAATGATCTGATTCTATCATCACATCCCCAAAGTCTGGGAAACCAGCTGTTAGAAACCTTCATGAATGGTTAAGGGATGAATGGGGATTGGTGGGTAAAGGAGCAAATAAGTGAGCAGTTCTGGGTGTCAAGGAAGCAGTTTTCACCCTACACCCAGACATGACTTTATAAAAAGAACTCGGGGGGGAGTCAGAAAAAGGACACGACTTTCCCAGGATTCTTTCTTTTCGGCAGCTCTCACTGATGATGACTAGATCTGTCACCCCTCCTTTAAAGGGACAAGAGTCCAGCCAATGAACTTGATTGGTCAAGTAAACCCTGAGCCTGGTGAGATGGCTGTTCAGCAAGAACACCCTGGTTAAGAGTCTGGGGCTGTGGGTACAGGGACCACGGGAGGGAAGTCACAACCAGGAGCGGCGCCTGGTGTTTCATGAGAATCTAACGTGGATGCTGCAAAAGATCTCCAGTGTGCTTAATTCAAAACTTGCAGTATAAGTATTTCAGATGAATAATTTATGCCTCAGAAAGAACAAATCCAGACGCGCAGTGGAACCACGCTGTAAGTAAACATATGACACATTTATGCTGTATATCAGGGACTGGATCAGTCACACACTGTGTCCAAGGGCCATCCACCCCACCTGAGGTTCTGACCTTCCGGACATGGCATGGCTCTGGCCCCAGAACCACAGGCCCACTACTGTCCACACAACTTTCTCTCTTGTGCCATCGGATGATGCACCTAAATTGCCAGGAGAGGGATGGAATGAAGGTCCTTAGCAAGCGGCCCAGCCCACCCCAAGCTGCCAACTCCACCCAGAAAACCAAAAGGACTCTGCTCTGGGCAAGGACCCGCGGAGGTAGGATGTGGTCCACGCTCCGTGGCAAGGATGCTGGATGCAGGGACAAGAGAAAACAGTGAGGAAGCGTGCAGACAGCAATGACGCCAGCATCTCAAAACTGGCCTTCACTGATCCCACCTCATTTAATCCTAAAAGCCGTACAGTAGATACTTTAAATTCTGTTTTACAGATAAGGAAGATGAAAGGATTGCACCAAAGATTGGGAAACCAGAAATGGTCAGAATGTGTTTGCATGCGCATCCCAGCAGAGGCTCCCCAGGCTTTGGTATCCCTGGAGGCCTGGCTTCAGGCCCAGCCACAGGACTTGGAGGGGTGATACCTTTTCCAGGCCTCAGTTTACCCAGCATCTAAAGTAAACCCAAAAATGCTGACCTTGAGAGGGCAGCTGAGAAGGACCTTTATTAACCGAACAAGTCGGATAAACAGAGGTTGTTATGCATACTTTTAGTTGGATGAGTCAATGACATTTTTAGAGTTCCAATGTGAGCTGGTAAAATTCCATCCCCCTCCTCCCTGAAGGGGGAGTAGCCATTGACGGTCAACATATTTTAGACCAAATGCTTTATACCACCGTTCCTCCTGGCTTGAAAGGTTTTAAAGCCATTTCTGGGACCTGGCGTTTGTACTCTACAGACGCTCATGTCCAGTTGATAAGAGTTCGGTGGAAACACCAGAGTTACAAGTCATGTTTAACTCTTTCAGGAGTTACCGCCTCTCCTTCCTGAACCAGGAGTTAGCTGGGCAGAGCTGGAAGAGAAACGCCCAAACCTAACCTACAGGACATCAGGACCACGACAAGCCTGGCTGAGACAGCAGGGGTCCACACTCAGTGCCTGACCTGTTCCCCTGCGGGCCCTGTTCCAGGTCCAGGTCACGGCTCTGAGGCACAAGCTCCGGCTGAGGCTCAGGGTCTGTGCCCTTCCTGTGCATGCTGGCTGGGCCCATTCCAGACTCAGAGAAACTCTGGCTGGAAGGTGGAACGTGATCTGCAGAGTTTAACTGGTCTGTACTGAAAGGACTGACTGAAGGTGGCAATTTTAACTAACAATGACTCTGATAACAGCTAATATTTATGCTTTGTTATTAGTAGTAATAATATCAATAATAAATAATACCATAGTTTTAATTATATGGTAAATAATATGACAAAATAAAACAAAATTTCTATTTATAATGTATAAAATATATAAAATAAATGCTACATGCTAATGATCTACAATATAATGTTTAAAATGTAAAACATATAAAATATATGCATATTAAAACAATATATGCTAATGATATTAATAATAAAGATATTAAGCTAAGCAATCTTAAGGTACTATCAGTATATTTCAGGCACTGGGGTATCTTTTTAAAGAATATTCATGTGTTTAGTTATGTTTGGCTGCGCTGGGTCTTCGTTGTTGCGTCTGTTGCTTCACTCTCCGTCCTTCCTCACGTGCTGGATTTCCTCCCATCGCTTCAGAGCTCTGTTACCTCTGAGATCTCTGTGGCAATAAATTCCTATAGCCTTCTCTCTGGTCATCTTTCTCCCCAGTTCTCTTTTTTTAGAGATGGTGTATTAACTTTTCAAACACACAGTTCTGAGCTTGGCCCTTCTCTATTCAAAGACATCTCTGATCCCTCAATGCTTATCAAGTAACATACAGATTCTTTATATGGAATCCAAGAATCCACAGTCTGAACCTAATGATTTCAGCTTGACCAGGATGGTTCCCCGGGACACCAAATCAAACTATTGTGTCCTGTTCTGTGAAATCACATAAAACCTCTGTGTCTTTGACCACTGAACTGTTCCACTTCCACTCTATAACTACCAGCAGAAATCTCACCTTCTTCAAACCAGATGTGATCACCCCTATTAAGCCTGCCTGGATTTGGTGTGTGGGTAAGAACTACAACCCTTGTGAATTCCCTCAGCATCACGGTTTTACCCCTTTTGGGGGGCTTAACTCACTCAGCGTATTCTACTATGACTTAGATACATCTTAGGTCATTGATCGTCTCCCCAACATCGCCCACTGTTCCTCAGAGCTATATCTGAGTGTCCGGAACCTGATGGGGACTCGGCAATTTGATCCATAACAGTGTAACACGGTGGGTGTCAAAATCAGTTCTAGAAAACACTGACCTTACCTGGCCCCTGTCTGAAGGAGTCAGGTCAATTGAGGATGGGAAATCACAAAAGGACAGTGAATAGCAGATCGCGACGGCCGCTGGGAAACACTGAACCGAGCGTTCAACACATAATTTCCTCAGTTCTTACAGACCTCCAAGACAGAGGGAGCTCTCCTGTGCTCTACCCTCGAGGTGTTTAAGGGTCTGCCCAATGCTGGGCATCTCTCAAACGTCAAACTAAAAGTCTGAAGCTCCATGTAAAGGCGTTACAATGGATTCTCATCACCTGAAAGAGCTCATCTGTGGCACACTCAGCACCACCAGGAACCCAGGCATCCTTTCTGCAGGACCAAGGACAGGGCCCTAACTCAGCCAGTGAGCTACTGGGTGACTCTGCAGGGACACCGGCAACCACACTACACCCTGTGCCTGCTCCCTTATAAGGAACAAGCATAAACGCTCAACTGCATTTTTCAACCAAGTAACAACTTCAGTTTCATTCCCCAGGTCATTGTTGTTACACGATGTTTACCACTAGGTGGCAGGAATACAATGCTATGGAGGTGATTTGGGGACACACAGTCTCGTTCCACTGTGTGCAGTTTTTCAAAGATTGCCACTTTTATTTCTAAATGATTCTAAGTTAAAAAGTTATTCTCCTTTATTTAAAACTGCATGATAATAAGCATTTTTTAAAATGTACAGCTTACAATCTTTTAAAATTCAACAATAACCATAGCTCAAGCTAGCTTTAAACGTTTAAGTGGAATCACACATACTACGTACGTACTAAGTTGCTTCAGTCATGTCCAACTCTTGGTGACCCCACAGACTGTAGCCCTCCAGGCTCCTCTGTCCATGGGATTCTCCAGGCAAGAATACTGGAGTGGGTTGCCATACCCTCCTCCAGGGGATCTTCTGGACCCAGGGATCGAACCCACATCTCTTGTGTCTCCTGCACTGGCAGGCGGGTTTTTGACTACTAGGTCCACCTGGGAAGTCCACAAGTGGAACCATACTATTGATAAACTAAAAAAATAACACAGTGTACATTAAAACATAGTAAAGGCTGATATTTAGTTTTATTGTGGCTATATAAGATTGACAAATGCTGCTTCTAACCCAGGAAGATTGGAATTGCTGCATTTTAAAGCAAGGTGCTTTCTGGTTCGTTTTGTTTGTACTTTGCTTCTAAATGACAAAATAAAAGAGGAGGTTTCATGTTATATTTTACAAATACTTCTCTGCAAGTAACACTGAAGACTACCAGCATACACAACATAAATTGGGCAAAATTAGTTTTTTCTCTATTCGACATTTACTTTAACAAGCACACATAAGAGGAAGTTTGACGTGCTACATGAGAATTTTGCAGAAATAAATGCAACCTAAAAATGTAATAAACATCTTAAAGAAAATCTGTAGCATTATCAACATGCATGTACTATTAACTACTCGTGTCCTGCTTTCTCTCTTCAGTGATTTCTTGTGGGTAGAAATTAAGTGACATAAACTAAGAACAGCAAATATAAATGTGAAATTGTTTAACAGTCAAAAATTACCCTGGGAAGTAACTAAGTTAGAAACTAACTCTTGAATATATTTAATTAATATGTGCTCAGGAATAAAATACTTTAATGGCTTTTAAAAATTATTATTAATTTTGTTAAACAGAAAATGAAATCCCCACCGTTAACACAAAGAACCCTCTTGACCACAGCAAATCCCTCTTGAGGAGGAGGGAGGTGTCCTAAAATTCTCAGTATGGCAGGACAGGCTGCTTGGTGTAAGGAATTACTGGTCATCTCATTATCCAGGCAGAAGTGAAGCCCAAACTGGCTCAGGCCTTGATGAATAACACAGCCCATGGCAGAGGCAGGACGCTTCCCTTGGCTGGCACTGACTCCCATTTCCTTACAAGGGCTCCACGGATTCCTTTTAGGAATATGCAAATGAGCAAGTGGTCATCAACAAACAGGACCTCCGGAAGACAGATTGGCCCCGAGGTCTCCATGCAAGCCTGAATCCAGAAAAAAGTGAGGCAGTCTCGCCCTCTGGCTACCCAGGGACCCATGAGGCGGACTTAGATCTCCTGAAAGCGATCTGTGGTAGGCTCCCTTTCGTAGGCTCCCTATAACGCAGCATTTACAAAACAGTCCAGAGGCTGCCCTGGATTCCAAGTTTGCTGCATCATCACGCTCTCTGCAGGCATGAAGGCAAAACTGAGGTCCTCTCTGGGGGCCAGTGGGAAGGAACTACTGCTGGCACAATTTATACTTGTGATATAGTCTAGCTTCCCTGGTGGCTCAGTGGTAAAGAACCCGCCTGCCAATACTGGAGGCACAGGTTCGATCCCTGGATGGGGAAGATCCTTTGGAGGAGGTAATGTCAACCCACTCCAGTACTTTTGCCTGGAGAATCCCATGAACAGAGGAGCCTGGTGGGCTATAGTCCATGGGGTCGCAAAGAGTTGGACACAACTGAGTGACTGAATAACAACAACCACACAGTCTAGGATCTTATGGGAAGAATCCTTTGCAATACAGACACAAGCATGCATCTCCTTTGCTCTCAGCTCTGTAAGGGAACGTTACTGAATGCATTTATAGAGTAGAAATTACACAGTAAGGCTGCCTGGATCCTTGACAGGAAATGAAAAGAACATTGCTCTTGGAGCCTTGACAGTTATTAGTGAATTTGATTCATGAGATGCTTGTGTTCTACTCTAAAAATAAGTACAATAACCATCATAAAAATTTCTCTGAGCTATCATCACTCAGGGTTGACAGGTATAACAGTGCACATTTCTAATTCACTCTTGGGAAATGAAGCCGACTTAGAACATGTAATGGCCTCTTAACAAAGAATCTCATTCACATGAACTCTGTTGAAAAGGACATGGAAACAGTTTAAAGCAGAAGGAGAAGGAAGCTCATAATAATAATAATGTCTCAAAGATTAGAATTTTGAGAGCCCCTATTAGCTGCATAGGGTACAAGAGAGATGCCTTCAACTTTTCTCCCAAATCTAGATCACAGCTGGGCTCATCTCTCCTGGAGGAACTGTGCTGTATAAATGCCACCTCCAGGAGCTTCACACAACAGCGATACATTTCACAACAAAGAGAGAAATCACTTCTTAACCTGAGAAACAGCAACCGAAGAAGAAGACTCCTGAAAGCAACACAGCTCGGGCGCTGCCTCCAGGCAGGTGAAGGGACCACCTTTGCCCATCTCAGTGGGAGGAGGGTGGCGCTGACAGGCACCTGTCCTGCTTGGCAGGCCACCAGGGATCCTTACCTCTTCTGTCTTGTTTTCTGGACCGTCCACCCCTCCAAGGCTGGGCTGAGCGTGGCCGCCGGCGCCGCTGTCCTCCTTGCCCTGGTCACAGGCTGCTGGCACGGCCTCCTGAGAGCACCCGGAACTTTGCTCCCTCTGGGCAGGCCCCTCGGCCCTATCCTCGCTGTCCGCTGAGCTCAGCGACAGCGCGCTGACACTGTTGGGACACTTGGCACTCGCTGCGTCGGGGCTCAGAGGGCTGGGGGGCTTAGGCGTGGTGGGCCTCGGGGGCCCAAGAGGGTGCTCAGGCTCCGAGGGAAACCGGTCGCCAGGTCCCGGTTCATCGGAGCCTCTGTCCGACATCTCCCGGGCCGGTGGGCTGGACGCAGAGCCCTGGGCGCGAGGAGCGGCACCTACTGGGACCGTTGCCCTGGGCGGTCCGCCTGCACCCACCGGGCCCGGGTCTCGGGGCTCCGCGCGCCCCCGTCCGCGCCCCTCGGGGCCAGCAGCCGCGCGGCGGGAGTAGTCATCGTGCAGCCGGCTGAGCGGCCGCGGCCCGGACGCTGTGCTCCCGGGGTCCCCGGTCCGGCCGGCCGTGCCACCCCCCGCGAGCCGCAGCACCCGGGCCAGGTCCGGCACCCGCAGCGGGCTCCTCCAGCGCCTGGGCCTCATGGGGGCCCCGCCTGAGCTGTCGGAGTCGGCGGAAGAGCCGCTCAGCGTCCTGCGAGGCCCCCGGCCCTCCTGAGCGCCCCGCAGCTCGGCCAGGTGCGAGGCGGACTTCCTCCGGAAGGAGCTCTTACCGAGGAAGGTCAGGCTGTCGGTGCTCTTGCTGCGCCGGCAGACACCGTTCCGCTCGGGCTCGCGCGCTGGGGGCTCCGGGGCCTCACATGCCACAGGCCCGGGGGGCTCCGGATCGAGGAGGCGGATGCGCCCCAGGCCGTAGGCACGACGGAGGCTCCGCGACCGGAGGGCGCCGCGCGCGAAGCCGTCGTCCGGATCCTCGGGGTCCGAGCCGTCGGAGGCGAAGCCGGGCCCCAGAGCGCACCTGCCCGCAGGGGCCCCCGCCGCCGCGCCGTTGGGGATGGACTTGCCCGTGTCTCGATCTGAGGTTCCTTCCTTCGCCGCATCCCACCCCTCCCGGTTTTGAATGCCCTGGAGGACCGAGGACTTGAGTTTTTTGAAAGAGCCCATTTTCCGAAAGGAGGCCAGGGCGTTCCACGTGGACGAGCTGCCCACGAGGCCGGCAGGCCGGGGCCGCTCGCGGTCGGCGCGTGTCCTGCCCGGGCCGGCAGAGAAGAGGCGCAGGATGCGGGCCGGGCTGAGCCGTGCCTCCCGGGCGCCCGCGCCGCCGCCGCTACAGCCGCCGTTGCGGCACGCCGGGTGGGTTCCCATGCCGGGGTCCTTGGGGTCAGAGATGGAACCAGGGACCGCAGCTCCGCGCCCGTGGCCGTTCTGCGCCGTGGTCATGTTGTCCGGGCCGGGGGCCCGCGGGCGCAGGTTAGCGCGGCTCAGACCCACGCGCGCCTCGATGTCCCCCGGCCCCACGCGCAGGCCTTCTTCCTGGGGGCCTCCAGCCTGGCCTTCCCGCCCGCCGTGCACATTGGGCTCCGCAGTCACCGCCTGCAGCGGAAACAAAGCAGGGAGTTAGCCCCGTCACGCCAAGAAGAACCTCCATCAGCGCAGGCTTGGCTATTTTGTTTAGGAGTTGCTAACAGAAAACCAGGCCTGCCGATCACATAAAAATTATTTTCAATTACACTATTAATGAAATGTTATTTTTTCCTCCTAATTCATAAATGAAATGGGAAGAATGCAAATTTTGCCTATGGGTTGTGCATTCCTTATGATGGTAAACTCTGAAATCCACCCGCATTTGTTTCCAGAAAACTTTTGAAAAACTGCTAGAATGAAAAAGCCAAGGCGTAGTTCAAGATTGTATCTTCTTGTTATTCAAAATAGAAGACATCATCAATTATCTCACATAAACACACACAATCCAACAATATTCCAAAATGTCACAGGGAAACTTGAACCAAGTTCAATTTAATGCAGCTCAAAGGAGGCGAGTGCTCAGTACACAGGAGGCCTCAAGCAAGGAGCTGTGATGTCAAGACAATGAGCTGCGTATTGTCTGTGAAATACCCCAAACTGTAATGACAAAGATGCAAAACACCCCGGGGGCCACCAGAGCAGGAAGGACCAAGCTGATTCGGCCTGAGGTCAGGCTCTGGGAAGGAAACCACATTAGAGGGGCCTCGGACCAAAGATGCTAACTGGCTGGGGGAGTACAGAATTGAGGGTAATACTGAACTATGAGAAATCCAGACACACAAATTCACATCAAACCAATAGCACAGTGTCTGTGCTCTCCCCCAGTGAACACGCGGTTCCCATGGCCTCTGCCCATCAGGCCAGCCTGGCCTTCCCAGCGAGGGAGCATGGCTCCCCTGCTCTCAGTGAAGGATCAGTGATGGAATCGAGGAGGGTGCTCATCATCGTTTTACCAAGTGCGTGCATGTCAGACCCCAGCGCAAGGTGCTTCGGAAACAATATGGCACTGGCAAACCTATGAGGTCAACAGGACTATCCCTGTTTTATACACAGTCAGATGGACGCCTGGGCAGGTTAGGTAAGTCACCTGAGGGTCCCACTGCTCTCCCACCCCAAAGGCTATGCTCTTCTCCACTGCTTCAAGCTAGGATTTGAACACAGGTGTCCGACTCCAAGTTCAATGCCTCATGACATTGTTCAGTCACTCAGTTGTGTCCAACTCTTGACGACCCCATGGATTGCAGCACGCCAGGCTTCCCTGTCCTTCACCATCTCCTGGAGCTTACTCCTGTGACAGAGCCAGTGGAGGCCTGTCCAGAAGTAAGTGGCTCTCTCTCCAGGATGATTTAAGAGGCGCTGACCACCCTAAGCACCTCCCTCACATTCTGTCGCAGCCCAGGCCCAAGGCTTGTCCGTCCCAGAGCCAGCCCTGAGATCCGAGCACGGTCTGTCAATTGTTGCTGTTGTTCAGTCGCTCAGTCATGTCCAACTCTTTGCAACCTCATAGTCTGCAGCACACCAGGCTTCCCTGTCCTTCACCATCACCCAGAGCCTACTCAAACTCATGTCCCTCGAGTCGGTGATGCCATCCAACCACCTCATCCTCTGTCCCCTTCTCCTCCCACTTTCAATCTTTCCCAGCATCAGGGTCTTTTCAAATGAGTCAGTTCTTCCCATCAGGTGGCCAAAGTATTGGAGTTTCAGCTTCAGCATCAGTCCTTCCAATGAATATTCAGGACTGATCTCCTTTAGGATGGACTGGTTGGATCTCCTTGCAGTCCAAGGGACTCTCAAGAGTCTTCTCTTACACCACAGTTCAAAAGCATCTTCTTCAGCGCTCAGCTTTCTTTATGGTCCAGCTCTCGAATCGGTACATGACCACTGGAAAAACCACAGCCTTGACTATAAGAGCCTTTGTTGGCAAAGTGATGTTTCTGCTTTTTAATATGCTGTCTTGGTTTGTCATAACTTTTCTTCCAAGGAGCAAGAGTCCTGATTTTATGGCTGCAGTCATTGTCCACAGTGAGATAACCCTGACTTAAGTCAGGTCCTGGAAGTCCTCACGACACCAGTCAAGACCAATATTTTGAGGGGCTTCCCCTGTGGCTCAGCTGGTAAAGAATCTGACTGCAATGTGGGAGACCTGGGTTTGATCCCTGGGTTGGAAAGATCCCCTGGAGAAGGGAAAAGCTACCCACTCCAGTATTCTGGCCTGGAGAATTCCATGGACTATATAGTCCCGGGGTTGCAAAAATATTCTGAAGACAATGTTAAAGGTAGAAGAGAAGGAGCAAGGTGTATACAGACCTTGAGGTCAGGTCCCAATCTGGCAAAACCCTCTCACGTGCAGAAAAAAATCCAACCTCATGCAGAGATCTCCTCTGCTCCTCCACTCCAGATTCTGACAGGTTCGTCTTCCTTTGCCCCTAGCTTGTGCCCACTGAGGGGGATTCCCAAGGAGAATCATAGTTAAAGGGTTGATTCCATCTGGGACCAGGGAGGCTCCACGGATGCAGACCCGGGAGCCTCTCTGAGGTCCACTTAGCCAGCTCCCTTCATCAGAAGATGCCCTCTGAGGTCTACTGTTCATAGAGGTAAGGGGCCTAAAGAGCTGGGGGTTGCATCTGAATCAACTGTATCAGCAACATCCCAACTCACCCTGGCACCAAGGCTGGATACAAAATCTACCACCAGCCGCAGAATGAACCTAACACCCAGCATTGCCCACCCATCCTCACCTACTCTGGGAGGGACAGGCATTGTGGCTGTTGCTGCTTCTCACAATCTTGAAATGAAGCAGACAACTTATGCCTACTGCCATGTCCAGTCATAGGCACTGAGTGCACAGTAGGTAATAATAAAGGTCCTGTTATGAGCTGCTCTGGACACAGAAGAGCAGACAGTATCCCCGCCTTGTAATCTGGCTGGACGAAGACAGTGTCTTGACACCACAACCAGAGGGCGCTATGAGACCTTCTATAACCAAGGACCCATGGGTGAAGCTGATCCTAAGGGTTCAAGGGGTGCAGGGAAGCCTTGCTTTCATGTTGGGTGGTTTGAGAATGTTCCATGGAGGACTGAGGGCCAGGTCTATGTCTAAACTGTCGCCTGAATCTTGAGTAAAGCCATTTCTGTCATCCTTGCTTCAGCACCATCTATAAAATAAGAGATGCGGACATGTATATGTATCTCTGCTGGCCTGTGGGAGGTGGGCAGGATCCATGATAAATTCAAGGCGGTGACATGGCAATGGCCCGTTCCAGGGGGGGTCTAGCACAGGTATAGGAAGCTGTCCGTTGGCCCCCAGATGGGGGATCCTCCAGGCTGTGGGACTCTCTGAGGTGAAACTGTAAACTTCTTTGCAAACCAAGATGACGGTTGATCCTACACTAAGGATAACAATGTGGCTGGAAGAATGGTTCGATGTAATAGTGGAAACTCAGTAAAAACAGGTTTAGAAAAGCCTAAACCTTCCTTGGTCTAACACTTTAAGAGTATCTGCAGGTGCCACCTTTGAGAAGCCATTGCTAATTCCCTAAAGTGAATTAAACCTGTTACTCTGTGGGTTCCAGTTGTTCAGTTCCTCAGTCGTGTCCAACTCTCTGTGACCCCATGGACTGCAGCCCACCAGGCTCCTCTGTCCATGGGACTTCCCAGGCAAGAATACTTGAGTGGGTTGCCATTTCCTCCTCCAGGGGATCTTCCTGGCCCAGAGATCAAACCTGTTCCTCCTACACTGGCAGGCAGTTTCTTTACCACTGAGCCACCCGGCAAGCCCAGGCGGCTCACCGAACGGCTTTACCAAAGCGTATTCTGATGATATATATTTATATTTATCATTTTAACAGATTCATGTGGCTGCCTTCAGAACAAGACTGCTTAACTCTTTGGGAGTAAGAACTGTGATTTGCACAATTATTCAAGTTTATATGGATGTGAATTTCGTATCCGTCTTTCTGCCTTACTAACATCTGTACCAACAATTCATCATTACATACCACCATGTTACTCTAACAAGAATTTGTTCAAATTTTTACAACACTAAAAAGTGTGCACTTAAAGCTTTATGTCAGTTTCAGGATCCAGTAAAATACATGTGTATCTGAGTTTCTAATTGGGGCAACACGCTTCTTAAAAGACCAGTGACTTAGTATTCTATGAACAACGTGATTGTTGTCTGTTGCTTGGAACGAAACTGAAAATCACGGAAAAAAGCTTTTCCTGGAATTTCCGAGTAACATACCAACTTGCATTATTTAGAACTAATACTTTGACCTCTATTCAGTAACAAGGGCTGTGATTCAATCAGTGGTTTTGTAGCCAGTCTTGTAAATTACGGGAGCTCAGCCAGAGATATTTATGAACAGAGCTACAAGAAAGAATTTTAGATGGGAATATTGTGAAATCCATTGTCTACCAGCTGGATTCTGGACCGTATGAACTTTAGAAGGGAACATTTCTTTTCATTTGTAATGAGAATTCTCTGAAAACAACCATGATCAGTAATTTTTAAATGAGAACTTGTACTTGAATTTGAAATTCAGGAACATATACCAGGCTCACGTACAAATAAGGAGGTTTTGGTAACACGTTAGGGTAAATTATAGAAAATGAGACACTGGTAGAAAACCCAGAAATCTGGATGCTCAGGGGTGAACGCACAGAGCCCTGAGTCACAGCTCAGAGACCAGGACCCGCCATGCAGCCACAACCGTGAAGGGGCAGCCCTGGCTGCAGGCGACCTGGCTCCAGCCCCACCACTGCCGCATGCTGGCCAAACCCCAGGGTCATCCCAGCCCGCTTCCTTTCCCTCCCCATCTCGCTGGTTTGGCCTGAGGTTCGGAGCGTTTCAACAGTCCTGGCCTTGCCCCAGGTCCAATACCTCCACTGGGATGGCTGGCTACCCTGACCAGTCTCCTGTCCTACGGTCTGACTCACTCGCCCCCCAGCCATAGTGTCCTTCCCGTGTGCAAACAGACAGGCACCGCTGTGTCGAGTGTCACTGGCTGCCCCTGGACCTCAGACAGAGTCGCATCTCAGCCCAGCCCGCCACGCCTTCCCTCTACGAATGAGGACGCTCGCAGCGACCCCTCTTCGTGCTGTGATGCTCTGGGCCCCTTCCTTGCCCAGAGCAAAGAATAACAATGGCTCTCAGAGCCATTC
Organism: Cervus canadensis; assembly: GCF_019320065.1. NCBI lineage: Eukaryota > Metazoa > Chordata > Mammalia > Artiodactyla > Cervidae > Cervus > Cervus canadensis. The sequence continues at coordinate 81,811,651 of NC_057394.1, read as the reverse complement.
ACAGCCACTCCTGTCTGTGTTGGGGAACCACGGTCCTCACACTCTCCTGACCAATAGCTTCCGGCCATGCTGGCCAGGGGGTGGGCCCGTGGGAGACTCCGGGTGGGGGGTGAAGGGAGACGCAGGGTTTCCCCTCTGCTCGGGTCTCAGCCCAGGGTTGTTCAGCGCCCCCTCCTTGGCTCCTACTCCTGGTGGGGTCCCTGCCTGTCTGAGTCCCCATTCCAGGGCCTCACTCCTATACAGGGGGGCCTGCACCTGGCCCCCCATTTCCCTCCAGCCTTGGGAGGCAGCACCTTCCCGCTGCTGTCCACCTGAGCTCTTCTGGCTTCTCTCGTCTCTCAGCTGAGTAAGAGGATTCCTCTATTAGCTTCTCTGTTCTGAATACCTGGAGATGCTTCTCCTTTCCTGACAGACATGCACTCTGCCTAACCATCTTTAACTCAAATCAGCTCTTTCTTGGGAGGCATGGTCTCCTTCCTCCCAACTCAGACGCCCCCAGTCCTCAGGGGGACCCCATGTGCACCACCATTTCAGCGCTCGCCACGCTGCTCTGCAGCTCTGGTCCCTGTCACACTCTCCATGAGGCTGAGAGGCAGAAACCAGGTCTTACTGAACTCTGTATACTCTGCATCCAGCCAGTGACTGACTATGGAAAGGGGGCCCACTGAGTCAGACCGTCCTCAGCTATGAGGCTGGCTGTGCACTGGCCGACGGTCAACATTGCCTTTCGCTGAGCTTGTTCATCTCACTCTCCCCTCCCCCTTCCTGGATGGTCCTTTCCTTCTCTCATTCACTCCAACATCTTTCCCAGAATCTTGCTGAAATCAAGACTCTAACTGGGAGCTCAAACTCCAGTCCCCCATTTTATGAACAGGTTGTGTTCTAAACGACTCTGCAACCACATGGACCTGCCATCCATGGACATCTCCAGGCAAGAATACTAGAGTGGGTTATTCTTTCCTCCTCCAGGAGATCTTCCCAACCCAGGGATCAAACCCAGGTCTCCTGCATTGCAGGCAGATTCTTCATCGTCCGAGCCACCAGGGAAGCCAAGAGTTACTTACGGGCAATCTATTTTCTCATAGATTCTGTCCAGCAAACCACATTTAGCGAATAATATAGTGATAATATAGTGAATTTAACCATAATTTATAACATTTCTTATGCACCCAAGATTCAACGGTGGGTTCTAGTTTCAAAGATGAAGGTCCTCCCCCACTGCCCATCAGCCCTTAACACAAGACTCTCTCTCTGTTCTTCCCAACCCCCATGTGCACATGTCAAAGGAAGCCTGTCCTTCCCCAGGGACCTGGCATCCTCAGCATCTTTCCAGGAGAAGATGGGGGAAGATGCTTCAGCAGAGTGGCGCTCTGGCTTCATTTAAGTACCCAATCATGTAAGTGTCTAAAAACTGAAAGTATAAACAAAACTGTAGCTGGATGAGACTGGATCACTGCATCTTCTGCAAGGGTGTGGATTCTGTACAAGGTGTGACTGGCTGGCTGGCCTTATCTGGGTCACTAGGCTAAATCGCATTCCTGCGGGTGAGAATGGGATTTCCCAGTGAGGATGGATGTTTGCTTTGTCAATTCCAAGGGTTTGCCAAGGCAGGCCTTAGGCCAAAGAGAGGAAAACCTTCCTATGGTCTCTGAAGTTGGGGGTTGGCGGGTCTAACCAAGTGTGCTAGGTAGGTCTGCACCTGCACTGGGCTTCCTGGCCGTGATCCCAACATTCAGCAAAATGCCAGCCTCTGAACCCCGTTCCTGCACCCCACTCCAAACCCGGGGTTGAAAAGGCCTTGGAAGACTTCAAGAGGGGCACCGCCAAGGAAAGAGCTGCAGATGGCCTTCTTGGTTCTCACACCTCCTCCCCGGACCCCCCTTTCTCTCTCAGAGAGTAAGTCTGCAGCAGCAACCTCCCAAGTTCACGGTGAGGACTACTTCGTGCCTGCAGCCACCCCTGAAACGGATGTCACCACGGCAACAGGACCTCCCGGTACGGCACTGACTATTCAGAGCAAGGAAGGTTTCCAGATGGGTGGCCCTGATCTAGAAGGCACTTTGAAGGTCACTGGAGCAAAAGCAGCGTTTCTGCTCCCGAGAGGCGATTTAGCAGAATCCGGAGCGGTAGTGACCGGGCTCACCCTGCAGGCTGCACGGAAGTTCCCTCAACACAGCTTGTATATCCAGCGCTTGGTAAAAACGTTTACAAGAGTATATATCTGTGCTGCGTGCACTTATTTTACCTCCTAAGTCCTTTGGTTTTGTTGTTTGCATAAAATGCGTCTCTGGACACAGACCCCCAGTTTACAGCACTGCATTTTGGAGAGGACAAGATCAGCCTACCACCCCATTTCCACCCAGTTCGGCCTCAGTTTAGGGGGTGTGGGAGCAGCCGTGCTGCCAGCCCTGAGGAGAGATGGACCAGAGACCACCTTCCCTTGCTCGTTCACTCGGCGGCCCACATACTCACGCTGGTTTTCACAGCAAAACAGTTGCTGGAATGCCTTGTCTGTCTGATTTAAACTGCCTGCTTCTAACTGAACTGACATGTAGCTGTTGGTTCACGGACATCCTCCTTCAGGAGATTCCCTGGCACCCAAGGGTACCAACGAGACCAGAGCAGTGGTGACCAGCCACTGTCCCTGAGCAGAGGCTCCCCAGTCATGCCCCCAACTCAGGGGGCCGAGCAGGAGCTCAGCGGGGTGGAGGAGGGGAGGCTGCTTGGATAGAGGAGGGGGCTGTGGTGATGAGCCCTCCCCGGGGACATCCTGTGTCCCTCTGCAGCTGAGGACCGAGGACCCTGGTCTCCGCAAAGGAAACCTCCTCTAATGAGGGGCCCCAGCCTTACTCCCGAGGCTCAGAAAAGCCAACAGCCCCAAGTGCAAGGAAAACCGGATGGAGGAAAAGACCGCACCTGTCTCAGGCCCTCACTTGGTGCCAATCCCTCAGCTCATGTTTATCCTTCAAAAAATGACTAGTGGGCAACTCAGGAGAGCCCCGCGGTGGCTTCTTTTGGGAGTTTACTATTCTTTCTACAACAGAGACTTGTGCCAGAAGCTTCCATGGGACCCTACGGCCGCTCCATCACCCGGCTTCTTGCCCAGGACCGCTGCAGGCAGGTGGCCGCCCCTGGGGCTGTGCACACTGAGGTCTTCCAGATGGCAAAGGTGACACGCCTTCTGTGGACGCGGCCCTGTCACTGTCCACTCTCCCTACTAACCCACCACTCCCTGCAGGGGGAGCGAGTGCGGGAGACCGGCCAGATTTCATCTCTCCCTCCAAACACAGCCCACAAGCATCGTTCTCTCCTCCCAGCTTCAGTCCTGACCCTCTCCCCAGCCTGTGCTCCCGGACTCCCCAACCTCACGCAGCGTCCAGCTCTGCCGGTGGGGGGACCAACCACCAGCCGGCCCGTCCCCCAGCCCCATTTGCTCGATGGGATGCTGCTGGCTCTCACAGGCCGGAAGCTTCTGGAAGCCCAAGGGAATGAGGCAGGGACACACATGAGACTCAGGAACACCTGGGCCCCACCCCCGTGACACAGGGCTCCATGATGTTCTCCATATGTCGGCCGCTCAGAGGGCCTGATGTGAAATGAGCACTACATTCTGTCTTTTGTGAAGGGTTCAAAACCAATTCAGGCGCTTAAAAAAAAAAACTAAAGAATAACAACGATGGAACTGTCTTGAACCTAAAACAAGGAGAGTGGGAGGGGAGGGGGCGGGTCTCCCTGGAGGCCCAGGAAGGTGAGCCCCAGGCAACCAAGAAAGGACTAGGTCTGTCCACCCCCACAACCACAAGCCACTGGGGGCTGGAAAGGACCCAAAGACCACAGACAAGGCCTGGCGAGACCCTCAGTGAGACCAGCCTCAGAGAGTTAGGAAAGCCTGCCCAAGTCTGATGGTTCATGTTCCTGACTAACGATCACTTCAGAACCGTAATGACACAGCATCACCTCGGGTCCCCACTGTCCCTCCTAGACCGAGGGCTCTGATGCGAGAGGCTGTGCCTCAGCAGAAACGTCTCCTCCCTGCCTCGGAGCAGTGACAGAAGCATCTCAGGACCATGTGCAGGTAATCCGAGTGCAGGCAAATCAGAGAGAAGCACCAGCGGCTTCCGATTAAACAGATCACCTGTGGCTTGTTTCGAGACTTCATCTTGTAACAAGAAAACCTCACTTGAGGCTTCATCTGTTTCATCCATTCATTCCGCCACTGGTGTCGGGACAGACAGAGGATGAGAGTGGGGACAGTGGACGCTGTCTCAGCCAGCTGGGAGACACATGATTAAAAAAGCGACTGTAAGGAAGTCTGCGTGGTTATGACACCCGGACAGGCTCCCTCAGGAAGCGACATCACTGCCAGGACTGCAGGGGAGGGAGGTGGGGGTACCTGCAAAGGTCCTCATTTATTGACTCACCTTCGACAAGAACTGTCTTTCATTCCCTCGCCCCACACCTTAAATGTGACAATCCGGTTTCAATACCGATCTTCTAAAATTAAGAACTAAATAAAGTTAAAGCCTTACACCTACTGAGGTTTAACAGAGAAACAGAACAGGCCTTTTCAACAATTACTGTTGATGTTTTGTGACGACTGCATTCTCAAGCTGAAGTCCTAAAACTGCCCTGGTGCTAAGCATAGCCTTTGACTGTCTCGATTGGGGTTGGGACATTTCTTGCTGTGTCTTATCGCTGTTATACTGTGTCCCCTGAGGGCTCTCCAGTACTGACACTGAGGTCAACATGGGCCTGTTCTGCAGGAGATTACAGTCTTGTCCAGAAAACACAAAAACATCACTAGAGATTCCCATTTTCTGGGAATTTTGTGTTTTCTGCATAATTTTGTAAAAATTTAGGTTAAAGAAATCCCTACATCCAACAAAAAGTGAGCATAGCATACATGTCAAGACTTCTGCTTGCCTTCAAACTAAACCGAGCATATAAATTTCTGCAGAAGGCTAAGCTTTTCTTAATTTTCTTCTCCTTCTACACTTAGCAACAGCCGTTTTCGGACAGCTAGTTGAAAACTGCTTAATAATGGAATTATTAGGTGTTTCTTTTGACCGAGGGGCTGCATAAGAGACTTGCTGAGAAGCCAGGGCTCATGAACTGGGAAGTTTAGGACCTTCTGGGCCAGGGTTGAACCCACTTGCAGCCAAGACCAGCCTGGAACACAGCTTCTTCCACAAGGCCTGATTCATGACTGACTAGGAGCAGCTCGCTTAGAAATGTGCATGTGTCCTCCAGGACAGGCCTGTCCTTGTCACCCTCAGCTACCACGTGTACCCAGAGTGTCTGGCAGCTGTTAGCAGCTCAATAAATATTTGATGAAACGTTCAGGGACTCCTTGTGAACACTAAGTCTGCATGCCTACAAAGTAACCCTACCCACCTGTGGGAGGGACTGCCAGCTTCTCTCCGGAACTAACTGTGCATTGTAAGATCCAAAAAAAGAGTCTTTCTGGTCTCCTTTCCCACCTCTCCACCAAGAAAAATGAGAAATAAGTCTAATAAGTCTGAGACTTGGAGGGGCCACTGAATTTAAGCCACAAAAAATTCTGTATCTCAATTCTCGCTTTCAAGACCTGGCCCTGAAGGGAAGGCCCCATGTCACTGTGGCCAGGCTCTCCCAGCACACATGAGCCACCACGTGTCACACACAGAGACCTGGGCCTCATGGCACGTCCTCAAAGGTGGAGTTCAAGGAAACCATGAGAACGAAGGGTCAGGAGTCCACCCTTTGCTGGATTGGACACCTGGCTCCTCACCAAAACAGACTTTCATGAAAGGAAGCTCGTGTCTGTGAGGAATTGAGAGAAGGAGGGAAAAGCAGCCCTATGGGCATGACTTCCTTTCCTGCCGAGGGATGGGGATGCCCCAGGAACCAGTCTGCATCCTCCACAGAAGGGTCTGCTGCACTTGGGGTGGGAGGGGAGGCTTGCAACGAGGCAACTCCTAATGTGCTGCCCAGAAACCCTCATGGAATCAACCAGCTGCTCCCCTCTCAGCCACCCCACTGCCAGACTGGACAAGGACAGGACACTTCAGCTCACAGACCCAGCGGTGGTCCCTACTCTGTCCTCATCTCCTGTGGAGGCTCCATCCCCTGCACTGAGTACAGATTTCTGATCGCACATCATTAGAGAGGCAAGCGGAGACACAGAACAGAAGACAAAGCCCACGTGACGAGACCTGTCACCATCTCCACCCGCATCTTCCCAGCAGGAACAGGGGGTCTATTATCTGTTATTCTGCATGATTTTACCTCCTACGCCCTTCAAGTATTAAACCTCAATTTTAATTTTCTTCCCCAATTTGCACACACACAAAAAAGTCATAGGAGCATTCTAATATTGTACCTCAAAGTACAGATGAGACTGGAAAATAGGAACTTAGGTCTCTGATGGAGGCCAGTGCTAGAGTCCATTGATTCTGCTGGCTGGATGCCCCTACCCAGTCCTTCTGAACTTGAATCTTAGAAGAACTAGAAAACAAACTTGCCAACACACAACAAAGTGATATCCTTACTTATTATCTTTTAAGAGCAAGAATACACTCAGACGTAGCAAAGAATATAGGGATCAAGTATTACAGAGTTACTTATTGTCATTGTATAAAAATGCATTTATGACAACATGGACAGACTCCAAAAGCTAAATGAAGCCTTAAAGGACACAGTGCAAGGAGACAGACATGGAGGGGCTTCCCTGGAGGGCCAGGGGTTAAGACTCGGCACTTCTAATGTAGGTGGCGTGGGTTTGATCCCTGGCCAGGGACTAAGGTCCCACATGCTGCGTGGCTCACACGCTGCTGGTTTCTAGCAACTCCAAGGTGTCCAGGAAGGATGACTCTGCAGACACAGGAAGTGGAGGCTGGGGGCTGGGAAGGAAACAAGTGGTGACCATAAAAGGCCATGAGGGTTCTTCTGGAGACCATGGCTGCATAGCTCTGTAAAATTCACTAAAAATAACTGACTTGTACGATTGAAGAGAGTGAATTTTATGGTATGTGGGTTATATGACTAAAGCTGTTAAAGCACAAAATTGACGATATTAAGCATGATGGCCTTGTGAATCGTCTAATAAACATTCCGAAGAGGATTTAGACACATAATTCAAGGTAAAGCATATATTTGCTCTAAGTGTCTCAGGAATGAACTTAGGTCGAAAAAGCCGGCATAACTTCCCAGGTCCCCACCTCAGAAACGCCACAAGGTTCCCATCTTCATCACCAGCAACCTCAGGAAAAGTCAAAAGTCTTTTCTCCTGATGGTTTTTCCATCACTTTTTTTCAGGGACTTTACAATGAAGATCTTTATGGCTCAGCTTTTGCCTGTTTGGATTTGCAGGAGAGCAATCCCCTTCCTGTGATGGGTGACTCATGGTCCACACCAGAGGCATGGTAAAGTAACCAGTAAAGCAACCAGGAGCTCTCGAAAGCAGGCGTGAGCCAAAGGTGGGGAGGCATCTCCGCTGAAACCCAGGCTCCAATGCAGATGGCAGGCTGGACCACCTCCCTGGGCATCTTGAGGGGTTGCCCAAGTGGGCGCCTGCACCCAGACAGCGGGGCTGCCGCATTTCAGCTGGTGTGAAGCCCCAGCCAGCTAGGCAGGCACACTCACCCACATTCACACCTGCCCACATGCAAGGCCTTCCTGGCCAGTTCCACATTCGACATTGGTTACAGGCTGAAAAACTAGTCCTATAAACCAAGCAGCCCCTTGGTTGGCTGCTCTGGGTTTTGTTTTCTGTTTGTAAAGGCTTCATCCTCATGCTCTCAGCTCTGTCCAGCCCCCAGCCTCCCCTCATCTTCCTCTCTGGTCTCCTCCTCCTGGGGACTGAGATGTTGCCCACTCTCCTGGTGCTGGTCTTGGTCCTAGTCCTCAGCTGTTTTCAAAGACCGGATTTCCAAGGATTAGAAACGATCGAGACTTCTGTTCAATGTCTCATTTTACCAGTGAGAAACCAAGAGAGCAAATCAAAAGAGCTGACACGTTTACAGTAGCTTTATTCACAGCTGCCAACATTTGGAAACAGGCAAGATGACCTGCTAGACAAATAAACTGTGGTGCGTCCAGATGGCGGAATAGTATTCAGTACAAGAAAGAGCTGAGCTATCAGCCATTTGAAAACACATGGAGAAACCTTCAACTGCTGCTGCTGCTGCTAAGTCGCTTCAGTCGTGTCCGACTTTGTGCGATCCCATAGACCAGCCCACCAGGCTCCTCCGTCCCTGGGATTCTCCAGGCAAGAATACTGGAGTGGGTTGCCTTCAAGCATGACACTAAGTGGAAGACAATCCAAAAAAGCCATATACTGGATAGCTCTCACTCTCTGACATTCCAGAAGAGGCAAAGCCTTGGAGACAATGAACAGAATCGGTGTTCGCCAGGTGTTACAGGGAGGGAGGGGTGCATGGGCGGGGCACAGAGGATCTCAAGCAGTGAGACCACTCTGTGAGAAGCTGTCCAGATGGGTGCTTGTCACCATACATTTGTGCCAACTCAGGATGGACAGCACAACCCCAAGAGTGAACCCCAAAGTGAGCCTCAGTTCTGGGGGACAACAAGGTGGCAGTCAATATTGGGTCATGGACTGGTACAACTGTGCCAGGCAGATGTGAGAAGTTATAAGCAGGGGAAAACTGTATGCCAGGCAGACGGATATTAGAGAACACTGTACTTTGTGATTAATTGTTCTATAGACCGAAAAATACTCTTAAAAAGAGTATAGATTTAAAATATAAGTAAACAAAGAGCTGCTGAGTGAGCGGGACGGTCAAGCCAGCGACACAGACCTTTACTACTTGAGAGCTTTATCCACAGCAGAGGGTCTCTGCTCATCCAGGTGAGCACCCAAAAACCCACCCCTTGGGTCAGTGACCACCTGACCAAGGTCTGTGAAGGGAGAACCAGCACCATTGCATCACCAAGACTCAAGAACACTTCCATCAAAACCCAACTCTATGAGTGTGTCATCCCAACCAGCTGATTTTGAGGTTCACAAGAAAGAACAAGGGTTGGGGAATCAGCAATATTCTGGGGGGGTGGTGGTGTTGGGGTGACAGGGAGGGAGAGACAGGTCCCAAGTCAAGGGCCTCTATTAACACAAGGTTAAAGTTGGATTATTATGTGAAATCAAGCATTTTAATTCCATTAGTGAGTAGTTCATTTAAGCCAGATGTGAACATGAGATTTTTATGACCCACAAGTGACAGGGGAGTCGGGGGACCTGCCCGGGTTTCCATGGAGGCTGGGGAGGAATGCAGCACAGAAGTAATTCAAGGGTCCCCCGGGAGCAACAAACAAAGCTGCTCTACAGTCACACCCCAGACGTCATGCTTATTCAGCTAGGAGATTGCGTAAAGCAAAGAAATGTTGAGGGATGTGTTTCTAGGCAAAAAATCAAAAAAGAAAACTGAGGGAGTGACAGGGCTTCCCTGGTGGCTCAGACAATAAAGGACTGGCCAACAAAGTAGGAGATCTGGGTTCGATCCCAGGGTTGGGAAGATCCCCTGGAATAGGGAATGGCAACCCACTCCAGTATTCCTAACTAGAGAATCCCATGGACAGAGAAGCCTGGCAGGCTACAGTCTATGAGGTCACAAAGAGTCGGACGCAACAGAACAACTAACATTTTCACTTTTTTTCAAGGACTGATAAGCCCAAAATTCACAGTGATGGTTACCTCTCAGGAGGGGTTGTCAAACTTACATATGTTACATATGTTCTTTGTACAAGTTAAGTGTTTAATAAACTCATTTTAAGAAGATACACAAGTGTTAGAAGGATAAGGCAGAAAACACTAATATAAATAATGTACCATAACAGGACTAAGTGGGTGAGGGGCTTCCCAAGGGGGCGCTGGTGGTAAAGAACCCATCTGCCTATGCAGGAGACATAAGAGACCTGGGTTTGATCCCTGGGTCAGGAAGATTCCCTGGAGAAGGGGATGGCAACCCACTCCAGTACTCTTGCCTGGAGAATCCCATGCACAGAGGAGCCTGGCGGACTGCAGTCCACGGAGCTCCCAAGAGTCAGACACAACTGAAGTGACTGGGCGCACATGAATGCAGGCAAGTGGTGGACTGATCACTTGGCATCAGAGAGACCTGTGTTCAAATTCCAACTGCAGGTTTAGCAGCCATTCAACCCTAAACAAGTGACACAGCTCCTACATCTGGAAAAGGGGGGAAACAGTAGTATCCTCAGCTGGAACTGGGTTAAATAGTAACTTGCCTGTTGAAGAGTTCAGAGGCATCTGGGAAAGAGAGGAACAGATCCCATTCGGACCACTGACCACGTGCCAGAAGCCATGGGAACCCTACAAGCACAGTCCCACTGGATTATCTCCAGGTCATATAGCAATAAACAAAGGAGATAGAATTTGAACCCACAGACAGTCTGACTCCAGTGCTAGGCTCCTGGCCATCAGGCTAGTCTTTCTCTCTGATAAAACTCCTATATTATTAATAGTGTTGCTTACTATCATAAACATTAGGTGGCTTAAACAATTAGGTTAAAAATTACCTATACATCGCTAACATGGGGATACTTGACACAAAAGCAATTTATTTCAAGAAGAACTCAAAGGTAGAGAACCAACTGGCCAGTGTGATCAACATTGTCACGTGACTCTCAGAAGTTCCAATACACTCAATTCTACGATAGGAGAAAACGATAGGAGCTGAGCTCCATCAAAGAGGCAACAGTCTTTCCCAGCCCTACCCTAACCTGTTCCCTGGGCAGTTAATCTGTGATAACACACGCAGTCCTAAGTACCACATTTTAGAAGAACAGAGTCACTGCAGATTGGCCTAGACAACGGTCTGGCACCTATGTCCTTTCACAGACGATAAAAGGATCCTGGGATGCTCAGCTTCTAATACAAAATTTAGGAATTTTCCTATGGAAGGAGCACAGATTTATTCAGATGTGCACCCTCTGGGAGAATCAGTGCATAGAATGCAGTCGTTTTAGTTCTGGGACAAAGAATTCATGAAGCATCAGGCGTCTAGCAGTTCAGGATGGTTCAGTGGCCACAGAGGGGCTTGGGGGCTGAACGCATCACCTCTGACATTCCTCCGCCGTAGGTTTTATGATCCTGAACAAACAAACCCCATCTCCTAAACATGCAATCCTTTCAGAAACAGCAGAAAGGGCCCTTAGGAAGGGTACTGCCCACCTTGGATACCTTGCAGTTATTGCTCCTTAGAGCTCTTCCAGTCCTGCTGAGTCCCAGACACCTCTCAGGGTCCATACTCTCATAACCACACATGGGACAGACCCACACAACATCTGGGACAAGAGCAGAGCGGAACAAAATGCACTGCTCACTTGCTGAACCAGACGTCCAGTTTTAAGTCCCCACAACACTTACTTAGGAAACTGTCGTGAACTGAGCCACCCCAAGAATAATGCTTCACAGTGACCCCAGACCACACTGAACGAGACGTCCAACCAGACCTAACCAAGCATACAATCACACTTACCCAGGCCCCAGATGGGAGGCACCCACAGACCTTGTCACCTGACTCTAAAGGATTTCAAGGTGAAGGGCTTCAGAGACCTCTCGGCAATTTTTCCTGTTTCTGGAATACCCAGCAAAGCCATCTGTCCCTGACATAAGCTTGCTGCCTGATTCCCGCATCCATGCCGGTATGGAGTGGGGAGGGGGGGAGGAACCTGACATGGAGCACAGTCACTTTAGAAACAAAACAAGTGTAGACAAGGGGATGAGGGGAGGAGGAGCTGGAAGAACAAGGCTCTGCTTCCAGGAAACCAAATGTCTGTCACACCCTGTGCACTGAGCCCCAGGCATCTGGTAACTTCAGTAATGTTAGTGGCCCCTCTCTAACCCTTACACACATTTTAAACAGCAACCAGAAACGGAAACCCAGAAAAGGGTGGCACTTTCAATACCACATCAGAGCGGGTCCCATAGGACTCCCCAAAGACAATCTCATTCTCCAGAGAATGTGCCTATTTTTACTTGCTATTTCCTGCTGATTAGGTGAGTCACAGGTTAATTTGTAAACTACCGCACAATTGCACTCATCTCACACACTGGTAAAGTAATGCTCAAAATTCTCCAAGCCACGCTTCAGCAATACGTGAATCGTGAACTTCCAGATGTTCAAGCTGGTTTTAGAAAAGGCAGAGGAACCAGAGATCAAATTGCCAACATCTGCTGGATCATTGAAAAAGCAAGAGAGTTCCAGAGAAACATCTATTTCTGCTTTATGGACTATGCCAAAGCCTTTGACTGTGTGGATCACAATAAACTATGGCAAATTCTGAAAGAGACAGGAATACCAGACCACCTGACCTGCCTCTTGAGAAACCTATATGCAGGTCAGGAAGCAACAGTTAGAACTGCACATGGAGCAACAGACTGGTTCCAAATAGGGAAAGGAGTACGTCAAGGCTGTATATTGTCACCCTACTTATTTAACTTCTATGCAGAGTACATCATGAAAAACGCTGGGCTGGAAGAAGCACAGCTGGAATCAACATTGCCAGGAGAAATATCAATAACCTCAGATATGCAGATGACACCACCCTTATGGCATAAAGTGAAGAGGAACTAAAAAGCCTCTTGATGAAAGTGAAAGAGGAGGGTGAAAACGTTGGCTTAAAGCTCAACATTCAGAAAACTAAGATCATGGCATCTGGTCCCATCACTTCATGGGAAATAGATGGGGAAACAGTGGAAACAGTGTCAGGCTTTATTTCAGGGGGCTCCAAAATCACTGCAGATGGTGATTGCAGCCATGAAATTAAAAGATGCTTACTCTTTGGAAGGAAAGTTATGACCAACCTAGATAGCATATTAAAAAGCAGAGACATCACTTTGCCAACAAAGGTCCGTCTAGTCAAGGCTATGGTTTTTCCAGTGGTCATGTATGGATGTGAGAGTTGGACTGTGAAGAAAGCTGAGCGCTGAAGAATTGATGCTTTTGAACTGTGGTGTTAGAGAAGACTCTTGAGAGTCCCTTGGACTGCAAGGAGATCCAACCAGTCCATCCTGAAGCAGATGAGTCCTGGGTGTTCATTGGAAGGACTGATGCTGAAGCTGAAACTCCAATACTTTGGCCACCTCATGGGAAGAGTTGACTCACTGGAAAAGACCCTGAGGCTGGGAGGGATTGGGGGCAGGAGGAGAAGGGGACGACAGAGGATGAGATGGTTGGATGGCATCACTGACTCGATGGACATGAGTTTGAGTAAACTCTGGGAGTTGGTGATGGACAGGGAGGCCTGGTGTGCTGCGATTCATGGGGTCGCAAAGAGTCAGACACGACTGAGCGACTGAACTGAACTGAACTGAACTGTGTCCCGTAGCGATGCAGAATATTTCTGCCTTTCAGAAAAGATAACCACAGAGGAAACTATTTTACTGCCTGTGGGGCGTTAGCCGGTTTTGTCTCCCACTCAGCAAACCTCTCAGCCTTTCCTGACTGTCTGACCTCTGCCCCCAGCACCCTGAGTCCCCTGCCCTCAGCAAGCCAGCCCCCTACCTTCGCTCATGGGGTAAAGCAGTCTCTGACACATACTCACCACGGATTTGCAGGTTACCCGTGTTTTAACATTGTGAAAATTGCCCCTTGATGTATTTAATCTATATTCAATCACCACGGTCCCATTACTCTTTTCCTCTATAATTTCCTACTGAGTCTGTGTTATGTAACAGTTTTTGTCATTATCCTCGTACACTCTTAACTATCTTATACAAATATTATAGATTTAGACAGCAGAATTAAAGATCAACTCTTCCTCTAAATACGGGTCTTTTTCAAAGACTGAAAAATAATAAAACATAAAAACAATAAGTTCTACCAGAGTTAAGGTTTCTAAGTAACAGAGTCCCCTTTTTCCAATATATCTGATCACTGTCCATCTATACTGGCACCTGGTTGCTCCCTTCAAACCGGGCTCCTTCTCAAATTGGTTCTCTTTAAATACTCCAGTCTAATTTAGAAATCATGCCTGTTACTGTCTCTCAAAATATGCTACTTTCTACTAATGTGCCGATTTCTTTAGATCGCAGATAACCTTTACTGAACATTAAGTGACACATACCGTAGCAGATGTGTTTGAACAAAGAGGCAAAGAGGAAAGCAGAACTGCGGTCATCTTTACTTGGCTCTCTACAACCCTAACCCCTGGGATGCTTCTCAAAATCCTCAATCCTCCGAGTGCTTTCACCCTTTGCTGTCTCTTGTTCATCTGTATTATTATTAAAGACGTTAGATTGCAGTATGCTACTTGGACCTACTTAGCTTCTGGAGCTTTTGAAAATGTCCTCTGCTCCACTCACCCTCTGACCACCCCAGATCAGATGCTCCCAGGGGAGCAGGATCCGCGGTCTGGTCACTCCTGTCTCTGCCCCACATGCAGCTCTAACAACCCTCTTCTCACCTGAGGACCTGGGCCTCACAGCGGGGTGTAGGGCTCCCGGGAGGAGGCCCGGGCTGGGCACCACCGGGAGACCAGTCTGACCTCTTCCCCAAACCCTCTCAGCACAGCCCCGGCTCCAGAAATTCCTAAGAACTTGACCGTGCCTGATCCCCTTGGCGGGGGAGCAAAGGGATGCTTAGAGTAGGCCACGTGACCCTAGTCGGAGCAAGCTCAGGTCCTTCCAGCTGTAAACTGTCATCTTCAATGAATCAGTCATGAACATTCAAGCCCCCCCCGGCCCCAGGTCCCCTCCAAGGCATCTCTGTGTCTTTTTCATTTCGTGTTGCCGTGTGCTTGATCTCCTCTATCAGGTCCCAGTGCTGCTTCCTCGAGTACCTTTGTAGGCTTTTTTGGGAGTGACATAACACACCACCATATAGACAGTGATAACCAACAAGGAAATACTGTATACCACAGGCAAATACACTCAATATCTTATAATAATCAGGAAGGGAAAGGACCTGAAAAAGAACACACACACACACAATAGAATCGCTTACACAATGCTGTGAATTAACTTTACATCAATTTAAAACACACACAAAAAAAAGAAAATCTGTATTAAAAATAAAAGAACTCCTTCATACTAAAAAACACATGGATAACATCTCTACACTTTTTTATCCCTAGTCCAGGGACCAATAAACATTTACTAAATAAATGGATGGTTTAGAAAGGACAGTAGAAAGCTGTCCTCCATAAATCAGAACATCTCCCAGCTGTCTTGTTGCTGCTTTTGGCTGCACCACACGGCTTGTGGGGTGTTAGTTCACCAACCAGAGATCGAACCCGCACCCTCAGCTATGAAAGCATGGTCTTAACCACTGCACTGCCAGGGAATTCTCAAGGTGCAGCTATTTTTAACTGTTCTTTAAGACTGTTTTACAGTAAGGTAAATGTTAGATAGCGACTATGTGAATATCACGAGACAGAATGCAAATTCACATGACTGTTAGAGACTGGAGCTGACACCTCACAGTGACCGGCCTCTTGACACCAAGCCTTCACTCTATGGCAGCGTATCTTCCTTCTCACCATGGTGACAGGGGCTTCACAGAGAAAATCCAGAGAAATACTGACCAGCACACCTCTCACCACATTTCAGCAACAGTGGAAGTTCTTGAAAATATTACAGTCTCCTTAAGATGTTCTGAAAACTGCAAGAAACTAAATGGTGCCACTTTAATTTCTTATTCAAATACAAACTGAGGCAATAAAATTGAGCTGCAGTTCTCCCTATAGAGCGGTCATTCAGATAATACAGAAAATGGCTAATTAACTTTCAATATTTATATTAAAAAGACACAAAGTTTACAAATTACCGTAGTACCCCAGAACACAGCCCCAGAGTCCTGCAGAGAGCTACCTGCCATTAATCTAAAACACCACTTGAGCTAATACAGTCAGTCTTTTCTTCTTGGCCAACTTGTTAACAGGTGTTAATATGTACCTACATTAACCAGTTTAACTTCTCCCAGCTTCCCTCTTGTCCCCAGGGAAGTGAAACTAGATATTGTTAAAGTGAAACCAACAGGTCAGTTGCCTGGAAGACAAAGAAAAAGAAACCAAAATCCTAGAAAAATCTCACCTCACAGAAAATCAGTGCCTGCATAATTAGGAGTTTTCTAGAATACTGTGTTGTTCTGGACAATAACAAGTGTTGACAAAGACATGGAGAAACCAGAGCCCTCTTATACAACTGATGAGAATGCAAAATGGAGCAGCCACCTTACAAAAGAGTTGGGCAGTTTCTAAAAAAATATATGAAATATAAAGCTATCATATGACTCAGCAATTCCACAGCTAGGTGTCCACCCAAGAGAACTGCAAACAAGTCCACACAAAAACTTATACATGAGTGTTTGCAACAACATTATTCCTAACAGTTAAAAAGTAGAAACAAACCACATATCCATCCACTGGTGGAGGAGGAATAAGCCGAATATAACGTACCCACAGATCTGAATATTCCTTGGCCATAAAAAGAAGCACTAATACCTACTACACATGGATGAACACTGAAAATATTGTCCTAAGTGAAAGGAGCTGGTCACAACAGGCAACATATTATGCAATTCCATTTATACGAAATGCCAAGAACGGGCAAATCCGTGGTGACTAAAAGCAGACCAGCGGTTGTCAGAGGCTGGGGAAACATTTATGTTAAAGGACAGGGCAGCCTGGCGTGCTGCAGTTCATGGAGTTGCAAAGAGTTGGACACGACTTAGTGACTGAACAATTGTTCACTTCCCATGAATTTAGCCATAATTCATCTTCACAAGAGACACTGTTTCACCTCCTATGACAACAAATGGAGCAGCCTGCAACTGACCTTGGGGAGTACAGAGGAAATCATTGATTCATGCCCAGCAGGTGAAGACTCCACATGCATTAAGCAGGTGGAATTTTTAAACAGCGTACAAGTGAGTCGGCCACAGAAGATACTTAGGTGCCAGGAAGGGGAAGTCCCTGTCCTTCCAGCTTGGCCCAGCGGCCAGCTTAGTCTGAACGCCTACGCAGTCATCGTCAGGACCACAGTTCAGGTTTAGAAGATGTGAAATAACCGTCCTTTATAAAGTCACGTGAGGGGGAGGCAGGATGAAAAATCAGCAGTCCCTTCCCACAGCCCGTGAATGACTCAAACATCCACAGGAACCAACTGCAGCAATATTGGGAGCCCGTGCCAGCCGCTGGCCACATCCCACCTCCCGCAAAGGGCTCGGGACCCTCCTGTCCAGGTCCTGCCCCGCTCCTGCAGGCCACGAGGGAAAGGGAAATCTCAGGGTGATTTTAGTTATATGGACTTTCCTTTCTTTAAAAAAAATAAAATAAAATCCTGTTTTGAATGACAGAGGTTGAGGGCACTGAGAAATGCACATTTAAACCACTGAACGTGTGGGCACTAGCCTGACACAACTGCATGTCAGCTCCACATACAACCGGGTCTCATTACTCTAGAATCTGCCCTTCAGGGCCCCTCTGGGTGTGCAGGGGGTGCTGCAGAGTCCATGTAACTGGAGGCAGCAAAGACCAGGAGGCACCGTGGGGAACCCCGCTGCTGACTTAAATGCGGACCCACAGACGGGAAGAGGGGCCTCTGTGGTCCCCTCTGGACTTCTCCCATAGACCACTATCCTCTGATGACTATCTCACAGTGACATTTGAAAACTCTACGAGGACAGGGCCGCGTGGGTGGCTGCCCTCCATGCTTCTGCCAAACTTCTGGAAGAGGAGGCTGCAGAGGATCGGGCAGCAGGCTGGCTGAGAACTGAAGCCGCCCAGCCACTCGGCAAGGCAGCCCCTGGACCCTCGAGGGCCTCTGTGAACCCCAGGCACAGCCCCTGTGTGACCTGAGGCCTCAGGGAAAAGGTCTGGGTTTGCCTGCTACCCTCCCCTTTCCTGGGACAGTGAAGGGATTCCTGGGTCTGAAAGTCTGGAAGCATGTGACCAGGGACAGCACAGGTGGCGCTGCCTTGAAAAAAGTAGTTTCCTGCCAGTGTCTCAACAGAGAGCCCAGCGCCTGCCGGAACGGTCTCCAGAAGGAAAGGATTAATAAAAGGCTCTTTGTTGATCCCGCCCTGTTCGCACAAACCCGCTCCTACCCGTCTGACCCGCACGAAGGCCCTTTTAACTGAACAGCAAATCAAGTGTGAGAGAATCACCTCCTTGATTAATTAGCCGATTAGAATTTCCTGAGGACACACAAACACCCAATGCATACGATTTCCTACCCTACCTCTTGGAATTGCTTTCTTTTTTTCCTCCATTTCAAGATGGATTTTTTCCCAATAGTTCTGTTGCCCATTTCAAACAAGCTGCCCCATGGAGGACTTCTGGAAAACCTGTATTTTCCACACAGAAGACAAACGTGTGCCCACTCCATCACCAGGCTTTGCTGTCACTTCCTGAAACCCAACGCTGCAGAATCCTGGTAGGTAACTTCTCTCCAGCGAGCAGGCTGAGCATAGAGGCCTGACTCAGACCCTGATGCCAACAGAAAGTCATGTCAACTGCAGCCCTCAGTCGGAGGCATTGCTGAGGTTCTGTCTGCGTGCAGGTCTCAGGGGGCCGGGCCCAGGGTTCATGGAGGACCCCATGGCTCCCAAGGGTCCAGGGGCCACGTTGCTGAGCAGTCCAGCCACCTCCGGGCTCTGCCCATCAGTTTTGCTGGGCTGTTGCACTGCTGTTCCACCCCCACCCCCCACACCCCTCGCCGTCTGAAGGTCACTTTCAGCCCCTACACTCCCAGTGCATGACCTTGACATATCCTTGACATGCTCTCAACTCCTGTCCTTAGTTGCACCGCTAATTTCCAATCGCTGGTGAGGCATCACATTTTCCTGGTCACTCCCCGGCTTCCTAATTTTCTACTTTTACCTTGAAGTTAATTCTTCTTCATGTGAGCAGGTGGAGGAAAGAGGGCTTTTTAGTGTCCACACAGGGAAACTGACAACCCAACTCTCTCTCCATTGGGAGGTGGTGATGGTTACATCATGTGTCCACTTCACTGGGCCACGGTGTCAGTTATTTGGTCAAACACTAGTCTAGATGTTGCCGTGAAGGCACGTTTTAATGTGATTAACAGTGAAATCAGGAGACTCTGAGGCAAGCAGATGGCCCTCCATAATACAGGTGGGCTTGGGCAATCAGTAGATGGCCTTACAAGACTGAGGTCCCCCAAGCAGGAAGGGATCCAGCCTCCAGACTGCCTTCGGTGCAAGATTGCGACATCGACTCTGGCTGGAATCTCCAGCCTGGCCAGCTGCCTACAGACTGTGCTCTTGCCAGCCCCACATGAGATGATTCTCTAAAACCAAGCATTTCTTTTGTCTCTCTCTCTCATATCAGGTTTGCTTCTTTAGAAGAAACTGTTAAATTCCAATAATTAAAGACCTTCAACAAAATGCCTCAAGCAGTCGTTAAAATGCAATGCTTTGTGTGTTAAGACAAATGACTTGCTTTGCTGTTGTTGTTCAGTTGCTCAGTCGTGTGTGACTCTTTGCCACTCCATGGATGGCAGCAGGTCAGGCTTTCCTGTCCTTCACTATCTCCCAGAGATTGCTCAAACTCACGTGCATTGTGTCGATAATGCCATCCAATTATCTCATTCTCTGTCACCTCCTTCTCCTCTTGCCCTCAATCTTTCCCAGCTTCAGGGTCTTTTCCAATGAGCTGGCTCTTCACATCAGGTGGCCAAAGTATGAGAGCTTCAGCTTCAGCATCAGTCCTTCCAATGAATATTCAGGGGTGATCTCCTTTAGGATGGACTGATTTGATCTCCTTGCAGTCCAAGGGATTCTCAAGAGTCTTCTCCAAGACCACAGTTCTTGGAGCATCAATTCTTCGGTGCTCAGCTTTCTTTATAGTCCAACTCGCACATCCATACATGACTATTGGAAAAACCATAGCTTTGACTAGACGGACCTTTGTCAGCAAAGTGATATCTCTGGTTTTTAATACAATGTCTAGGTTTGTCATAGCTTTTCTTTCAAGGAGCAGGTTTCCACAACGAGAGCATATTCAAAGACTAGATATGCAGAACTGTCAATAGTCACGATGTCAAAAATCATAGGCTACTAGTGGACTCAAAATTAAAGAAGGAACTCCTTTCAGAGGTAAAATCCAAGTGCTAACTGAAATTTGGTCCTTTCAAATCTCAGTCTTCTCTGCACTGGTTTATTTCTTACAGAATGGATTTTCAAGTAGCTTTAGAATAAATTATAGCCTTGAGTCAGAAAAATCTAAATTACAGGCCCCTAAAAAAATCATACACACAACAGAACATTGCCAATAAATAAAATCCCTTATGAAAAAAACCTTTCATAAAGCAAAGCAATAAAATTTTACTACAGTTACAAACAAAAGCATTTATGGTACAATCTTTGGTCACACAAACTAGTACCTACTTAGTGCCACAAACACACATCACAGTGAGGTGCCCTGGTCTACATTGTTAGGAAAGGCTTATATTGCATTACATAAATGGGGAGAATGCCCAGATTGATAATGAACACAATTACAGAGTAGGTCCCTGGAGAAGCAAAATACAATGTAAAACGAATGCACTTTTCAAAAGACTGACTCCCAGCGCCTGCCCTGAAAAGTGTGAGCTCTTCCTGGTGGAACAACTCATAGAAAAAAAAAAAGTGTTGGTTGCTAAGCCATGTCTGAATCTTTGCAATCCCATGGACTGTACCCCTCCAGGTTCCTCTGTATGTGGAATTCTCCAGGCAAGAATACTGGAGCCGGTAGCCAAGCCCTTCTCCAGGGAACAACTCATAAGTCCACTCAAATCCTGTAGCAGTAAAGCATCCCTCACTTTTGGTACATGCCACCACTTGACCTTAAACTCAGAACAAAAATAATGGGTTTTCCTTTAATTCCAATCTCCATTAAGATAACAAAAGAGCTATTTCATAAAAAAAAAAAAACGGCAGTCGGGCCCCATCCTACCTTTCCAGGTCTTCAAAAGGCCACCACCAGGGTCGTACCACACACAGTAGGGATGAATTTATTCTAGGTCCCGGTGGCTCCACAGGAGAGCTCAGACCATGAAATTATCAGAGCTTTGAACTTTGTCCTATGCAGCACACAAAAACCCACCAGTGTGATTTGTGGGTTTGTGCTGTGGCCTAGTATTAAGTTAATGTGTAACAACAATTACACATCAGAGAGGAAAAAAATCAACAAGTTAAATATATACTTCAGAAAAACCCAAACTGACAACAACAGCAAGTAAGTGGTAATCTTGGCAGTGCGGCGTTTTCCCCACTTTCCCAATGTGTCGGGTGCTTGCTTGTGACCAGGCGGCGGGCATGTGGATGCTGACATCTTGGCCCACCTCTGACCCAGTCAACAGGGCTGGGTTCTGTCCAACCGCGTAGTTTGAGTTTCAGAACAAAAGCAGTCTGATTACTTGGGTTCAGGTAGAACCAAAAATTCCTCCCAGAGGATTTTCTGTATGGAATTTCAACACCCAAATGAGTTTAATACTGATTTCTCAAAATGAGTCATTCTCAGTGAGCACAGAGCTCAGATACCTATTCAAAATCAGCCACTCATACAGGCTGTCAGTACTTGCCATGAATAAAGAAGAAACTAGTCATTATTTGAGATGATTTGAAAACAATAATGAATATAATTCAACTCTCAAAATCACTACATGCCTTTCTTCCTTTGGGGGCTTTCTTAGGTAGTGCGGTGGTAAAGAATCCACCTGCCAGTGCAGGAGACCAATACGTGGGTTCAATCCCTGGGTCGGGAAAATCCTCTGAAGAAGGAAATCGCAACCCACTCCAGTGTTCTTGCCTGGAAAATCCCATGGACAGAGGATGCTGGCGGGCTACAGTCCATGGAGTCACAAGGAGTCGGACACAACTAAGCACTGATCGTACACACACAACCAACAAGGACCTATTGTATAGCACAGGAAACTCTGATCAATGTTATGTGGCAGCCTGGATGAGAGGGGAGTTTGGGGGAGAACGGATACGTGTATGTGTATGACTGAGTCCCTTCCCTGCTCACCTGAAACTATCACAGCATTGTTTGTTGATCGGCTAGTTTTAAAAAAAATAAAATTAAATTAATGTACATCTGTGTTTACTAAGTAGTCTCCATTTTGTAAACCATATAAATCACATGTCTCACATCATTCCATCAGAAGAAAAAGAATCTCTCTGAAATCCTGTAATCTTTGTCAGAGACTCATAGGTGGACTGTTAAAGGTCTATTTAGGCTATGTGGGAACTTGATATATGTTAATTAATAAAACTGGATGAGGACCACTCAGGTGGACCAGTGGTTAGGACTCCGCCTTCCAGCGTGGGTGGTACAGGTTCGAACCTTAGTCGGGGAAATAAGATCCCACATGCCATAGGTTATGGCTTAAAAAAAAAATCTGAATGATTTGTAATATTAAAAAAAAAAAGAAAAAGTTGCCAGTGACTCCTCACTTAGCACTCTGTGTAACTTCTCATGACAGTCCTGTGAAGGAAATTAGCTTTTCCGGGTGACTTTTAACAAGTTACCTAACCTCCCCAAGTTAGTCTCCTTCACAGGGTGGGAGTACTAATAGCTGTTCACTGCTTTATGTAGGAAGTGAACCAAGACATGCAAAACCCAGGTAGCCCCATTTCAGAGGACACACACATGATCGTTTTAAAAATCACACAAACTCAGGGCAAAACCAGGATTTGAACAAATGCTCCAAATTTCCAGCCCCACGGCAGGGGGGATCGGGAAGGGGAACACATGTAAATTCATGTCAATGTATGGCAAAAACCACTACAATATAAAAAAAAAGAAAAAGAAAATAAAAATAATTGACTCAGTTGAAAAAAAAAAAATTTCCAGCCCCAGTGTGGAGAGGAGTGTGTGTCCCCTCTTCCTTCCTTAGTCCAGGTATACCAAAGGTAAGGCCGCCGCCAGCCAGTGGAGAGCATTACAAAGTAAAAAAAGCCTTCATTTGATCTCTGAAAACTTTCCACGTACAAAGAGTTCTGACTTTTGGACACGACGCTTTTCTGAGCACCAAGTTTTCAGAGCGAGGCCTCTCGGTCCGTTGTTCCCAGTTCTGCCTTCATCCTGGTTTGCTTTGGTGGCATTTTCCACAGAGAAGAATCATGTCTGCCCTGAAGAAAATCTGTATTCATTATAGTTGATTTATAGTTGAAAATGTATGTTCAATTTATCTGATTTTTGAAACACTCAGCCCTCTGCTAAAACAACCTCAACGTGCACATAACAGAAAATGAGATGAAGAGATTTAGATCCGTAAGACAGAGAGAGCCTTAGAGGATACCGGAAATAAAAACTCAGAAAAAGGCTTTAACCTTATCATTAGGAAGTCATGCATGCACGTAGAAATCTTTCTCTATCTTTGCTGGCAAGTTACCATGAGTAAGAAACCTATGTGCGTAGATGTCTTTCTTGAGAAGCTCCATACACCGTAATCTCAAATGCAGCAATACAGTAACACCTGTTCTGTGAGCTCCCACCCTCCTCCCTGCTCCACTCCACAACCCCCTACCACCTCCACCACCCTGCCAGCACAGAGGACAGTGCCTTGACAGCCACCGAGGTACCCGGCCCATCCTCGGAGGTCTCAGCAGCTTTGTTTGGATGGACTAGGCCTGTATTACAAAGCACAACAGCACAGTGAGTCTTCTAATACAGATCAAACCTGCACAGCAAACTAGATTTAACCCCAGTAGCAGCACCCCAGATAACTAGAAATGAAGGTTTTGACAAAGTAAGGGATACAGCTTAGGGAAGGATAAAGACAGGACCATCAAATCACAGCACTGAAGCTGCACTAAACTCATCTTCCCACTGAGGGCAGGGGAGGAAGCTGCCTGCCTCTAAGAGCTTCAGGCAGGATCCTAGAGACAGGTGGCATGTCACCCAGCCTGGACTCCTTCACAAGGCAGGATTCCTCCTACAGGGAAGAAAAACCCACAGAGGAGTTTTCCATAAGTAGGTGAATACTTTCAACACAGCCTTTCACTCGGGCATTTACTGGCTGCCAGGCTACACAAGGTTCTCATGACGAATATGAGCGCACCACCCCGGAGCCGTCAGCTCCTCCTAAAGGCCAGCAGCTGTGCTACGCACTCCTCTGCAGAACCTCTCTGAATTCTCAGTGGAGCCCAAGGAAGCAGGTCCCCATCCTGGGCATCAGGTGAGGAAGCAGGGGGACTCAGGCCCAGACCGGCTGATTCTGCAGCCCATGACCTCTGGCATTTCCTCAAGGGAAAATGAAAGTCTTCTATAAGAGCTTCCAGAGACATTTCAAGGAATTATTAGGGAAAAAAAAAAAAGAATGCTCTTTGTCAGAGAATTTAATAAGGAAAAATTTCAGCTAATCAGCCATTAAAATTAAGATATTGAACCAAATCATCTATTATTTCAAATACATATTAGAACCTGGTTATTTATTAGAGAAATATTAAATATGTATATTAAATATGGCTAATATCAGCTTCATTCTCTAAAAGGAGCTTAAGCCATCAGGTATAAGTCATTATTTAGTGGTGCTAATAGCATAAACTATTGGTGGTTTTGGGGGAAAAGAGGAGTGACTGTTAATGGGCATGATGATTTCTTCTTGTGTTCTAAAATTGACTGCAGTGATGACCGGCATGATTCTAGATATACTAAAAACAATTCCTCACTTTAAATGGATGAGAGGTAAGGTATGTCAATTATATATATATATTTTTAAATTGAAGTATAATGTTGATCAAACCAGTCAATCCTAAAGGAAATAAACCTTGAACATTCATTGGAAGGACTGATGCTGAAGCTGAAGCTCCAATACTTTGGCCACCTGATGTGAAGAGCCGACTCACTGGAAAAGACCCTAATGTTGGGAAAGACTGAAGGCAGAAGGAGAAGGGGATGACAGAGGATGAGATGGTTGGATGGCATCATCGACTCAATGGAGCAAAACCTGGGAGATAGTGAAGGACAGGGAAGCCTGGCATGCTGCAGTCCATGGGGTCACAGCAAAGAGTCGGACATGACTGAGCAATTGAACGACAACAGTTGTGTTTATTTCAAGTGCAGAGCAAAGTGATTCCATGATATACATACATACCTACTCTTTTTCAGATTCTTTTTCCTTACAAGTTATTACAAAATATTGAGTATTATTCTGTGTACTACACAGTAGGTCCTTGTTGGTTATTGATTTTATACATAGTAGTGTGTGTACGGTGTGTGTATACATGGTACGTCTTAGATAAATCAGGTGACTTCCTGGAGCCTCACTGTCCCCTGTCTGTGCAGTGACTCTGGATGAGGACAACTGTATATATGCCAAGTATACTTCACAGAGCTGTTTAAAAAAGAAGCAAGTGAGGCTGCTGGCTTTGCTGTGGTGTCAATTCATTCCTTTTTTAAATTTTTATTTCATGTGGATTATAACTGATTAACAGTGTGGTGTTAGTTTCAGGTGGACAGTCAATTCATTCTCTTTTTACTTTTATTTTTAATCAGAGGATAATTGCTTTACAATATTGTGTTGGCATCTGCCATACAACAACATGAATCAGTCATAAGTATACATTGGTCCCCTCCCTCCTGACCCTCCTCCCCTCACCTCCCTCCCCATCCCATCCCTCTAGGTTATCACAGAGCACCAAGCTGGGCTTCCTATACGACACAGCAGTTTCCCACTGCCTATCTATTTCACACGTGGAAGTGCACGTATATCAGTGCTACTCTCTCCATTCATCCCTCCCTCTCCTTCCCCTGCTGGGTCCACAAGCCTGTTCTCTGCTTCTGCGTCTCTATTCCTGCCCAACAGCTCTCGCTCCCCTGGAGCTCAGACTAGAGATGACAACGGAAACATCCGTGACTAAGTAGGGAGGAGGGAGTCTCTTATCACCACCCAGATTCACTGCACAGACAGAAGGACAACGAGGCTCCAAGAAGTCACCTGATTTGTCTAAGGCTCACTGTGTCAGTCAGGCTAAAGGATGTACGCCCAAGCTGTCATAAGGGCATATGATCTCTTTCTTCCAAATATCTCTAAGAACTTGATGTCATAGTAAAGTAACGGTGAATCAGGGGAGCAAAGCAGAGTCCATCCCGCTCGGCTGTGATTAACTGAGAAAGAATAAAAGCAGTCGACTAGAGCATTTCCCACTTCTTTTTATCCTAGGAAGAAAGAGGATGTTCCTTAATGAAATGATAAAAAATAAAGTTTGAGCCTGTTATTTTCAACCGTTAATAGCTCATCAACCAATCATCTACCATTTATTTAGATACATGGAGCTTTCTTAGAGACTTACCAGGAAACACGGTAATGAAATTAAAGAGCTACAAGGTGAGGGAAAGAAGACAGGACCTTCTCCAGGGATCACGCCAGGTTCCTGTGTGCTTAATCTGTCCTTGGACTGTCCTGGCCCCATTAATCAAAGCAAGTGGTTTTCTGGGAAATAACATGCTTTTGTGATCTGAAAAAGAGATACTAGAGGGAAACTATGATGTCACAGGGAAAAGGACAGCAAACACTGTGATAAATTTAACTGCATTTTCTCACTTCTTGTTGTGTTACATGTAATAGAGTAAGGTCTTTGCTGCCCTTCTGTAACTGTACCTGGTTAAACAGGTTAAACTAACGGTGTGTTTACAAAACGACATGAGGTAACGTCAGTATTGACACTGATACCAGATCTGTTTGTACTTAAATCCAACAGCACTTATGTAGATATTCTTTATATAGTTATGCTACTGAAAAAATTACTTTTTTCAGTACACAAATTTTTTTTTACTATACATGGAAGCTTCTATTTCTGAAGAAACAATACATAAAAATGGATATAGAGTATAAAATTTATACTTGGCCTCTATTTTTGTAACAATCAGACTGAAGAAAGAAAAGTACAAAAGGAGTTAGGCAAATCCAGACTCCCTGCACCTACTTCAGTGTGTGGCACTTGGGAGACCTGCAAGAAATGCCAGGTTTTTAACTGAATGTGACTCCACAACAATGTAATAAAAATAGTTTCTCCACATGGTACACTTAATATTGTTGCTCAAATTTAAGTTGTGTCATCTGAAACTAAAATAATCTTCAAAATTTAATTTACTCTTCGGTTTCCCAGTAATCAGTCTTTATGGAAGCCATTGAGATTTCTAGGTTTTCTTCTGTGGGAGAATTAAAAATACTTGAGTCCATGTCTCTCTAGTTAATTTTTATATTCTCAAGAACTAGCACCACGTCTGGAACAGAGGAATTACTCAACATGTTTTTCAGAATAGATTAAAAATATAGCTTTATATCAATAACCCACCACTCTGTTCTAGATCTAATTAAAGATTGAATACTTAGTAAGCAGTGAGTTAGTTAACTAATAAATACTAATCAACAAGAAGAAACCTAACCAATCTTGAAATACCTCCAGTCCTGGTCAGCAACTCCAGCTATCTGACCTCTAATTTTGATGGAGATCTAGGATGGTTTTCATCAGATTTTCTAATCCTAACTCAACAGTGTAATGAAATGGTCCTCTGGTACCACATTTCCAATAGAGAATATAAACTCTACCCTCCCCTTGGATGGTTGTCAAAGTTGCCCTAAATTAACAATATGGATTGTTATGGATTTTCAGTCTCTTTATTTTTACCAAAAAATATGAATTAAAATTCTTCACTGTCTAATCTTCATTCCCCTTTCCTCACCGGAAAAAAACAAAAACAATTACTATTAACATCACTGCAACAAAATACTCCATTTCAGGATTAAAAGCATTAACCAACAGGATTAGAAAGGCATAGTACACTCCACCCTACAACAGCAGAATATATTCTTCTCATATGCACACGGAACATAGATCAAGACAGACAATATCCAGGACTATAAAACCAACTTCAAAAATGCTTAACTGAAATCATACAGAATGCATTCTCCAACCATAAGGGAATAAACTGAAAATTAATAACAGATGTGAGGAAATTTTCCAAACATCTGGAAACTAAACACACTTTTAAATAACCCACAGGTCAAAGAGGAAGTCTAGAGAGGAATTAAAAAAAGACATTTAACTGAATGAAAATAAAAATTAAATGTGACATATCAAAATTTACAGGACAGAGCTAAAGCAGTGCTCTGAGGAAAATTTATAGCATTAAATAAATACATAAGAAAATAAGAAAGAACTCAAATCAGTAGTCTAAATTCCCACTTCAAGAACCTAGGAAAAAAGCAAAATAAACCCAAAGCAAGGAAAAGGAAAGAAATATCAGTAACAAAGGTAAGAGCAGATATAAAAGAAAGCAGATAAATAGCAAGAATCAGTAAAACTAAGAGGTAGTTCTTTTAAAAGATTAATAAAGTCAACAAACTTCCTAAAAGATTGACTAAGGGGGAAAAAAAGATAGAAGAAACAATATACCAATATTAGGAATGAGATGAGATAGCACTACCCTCCCTGCAGACATCAAAAAGATAGTAAGAGAGTACTATGAACAACTCTACACACAAAAAATTGGACAACTTAGAGAAAATGGATCACATGCTCAAAAAACAAAAACTACCACATCTAATACAGTATGAAATAGATAACTTCAACAGATATTAACTATTATGGAAACGGAATTTGTCATTTCAAAATTAAGACGAAATCTCACTGAAGAATTTTACCAAGTGTTTAAAAAAGACCTAACATTAATTCCATCCTTTGTCACCCAGGAAATGAAAGGCATTTTCCATTCATTGTATGAAGCTAGTATTACCCTGATACCAAAATCAGATCAAGATAGTACCCTACAACACTACCAAAACCAACCAAACAAAAACCCAACTACAGACCAAGATCTCTCATGAATATAGACAAAAGAACACTTAATAAAACCTAAGAGACTATGAGTGAGTGGAGTGAGTGAAGTTGCTCAGTTGTGTCTGACTCTTTGCAGCCGCATGGACAGTAGCCCACCAGGCTCCTCCATCCAAGGGATTTTCCAGGTAGGAATACTGGAGTGGGTTGCCATTTCCTTCTCTAGGGATAGCAATATATAAAAATAATTACGCACACAGTCAAGTGGGTTCCATTTGGGTTTATTCCAGGCATCCAAGACTAGTTCAATATTTGAAAAATTAATCAATATAATTCATTATATTAACAGGCTAAAAAATCATAATCATCTCAATTGATAGAGAAAACACTTGATAAAATCCAGTCATCATTTAAAAAAAAAAGAGATCAATTTCCTCAACTTGATAAGGCACATCTGCCAACAACCTACAGCTAACATTATACTTAATTGTGAAAAGACAGGATGCCCTCTAAGATCAGAAAGAGGCAAGGACATTTGCTCTCACACTCTTATTCAACATAGTGCAAGAAGTTCTAGTCAGTTCAATAAGGCAAGAAAAGTAAATGAAAGGCGTACAGTTTAGAAAGAAAGAAATTAAACCATCCCTTTTTGCAGATGACACAATTATCCACATTGAAAGTCCCAGGGAATCCACAAAAAAACCCTAGAACTAATCAGCAAGCTCTACAAGGTTATATAATACAAGTCAAACACACACACACAAATTTTTTTTACTGTATTTCTACATAGCAATGAACACATGGGCATTGAAATAAAAAATACAATACCATTTACGAGTGTTCAAAAGTGAAATCTATGCAAACATGAACAGAAACTACATGGTTAAAACTGCACAGTGATGATGAAAAAAATGGAAGACTGGAAGATTCAAAATAGTAAAGATGCCAGTTCTCCCCAAATTCTAGCAGATATGAGAAGATTATTCAAAAATTTATATGAAAGCAAAAGGAACTAGAATAGCTAAAACAATGCTGAAAAAGAATAAGCTGGGATGAATTGGTCCGCCCAATTTCAAGACTCAAAGCTGTAGTAATCAAGACTGTGATGTTGGCTGAGACACATAGCTCAATGCAACAGAAAGGAGAACTTAGAAACAGACCTACACAAATATGCCCAACTAATTTTTGATAAAAGTGCAAAAGTCACTGAATAGAAAAGGCGTAGCCTTTCTAACAAAAAAGGGGGCTGGAGCAATTAGACATCTACAGGCAAAAACCACAAACAAACAAAAATCTCACAAAAAAATACAACCTACATCTCACACCTTATACAAAAGCTAACTCAAATGAGTCATTGACTTAAATGTAAAACTATAAAACTTAAAAAACAGTAGAAGAAAATCTTCAAGATCTAGGGCTAGGCAAAGAGTTCTTAGACTTGACACCAAAAGCATAATCCATAAAAAAGGAAAACCAATCAATAAATTAGACTTCATCAAACTTAGAACATATTTGCAAGCCACACATATCTAAAGAAGTAGTATCATCTTCAGAGAAGTGTGTTGCGTAAGCAAAGCAATACCTAACATACAGTATGATTCCAATTTTATAATATTTTTGAAATAAAATTATATGCAGGAAGAATTAGTGGTTGCTAGAGGTGAAGGAAGGAGTAGGGGCAGGAGGGAAGCGGGTGTGGATATAAACGGACAACACAAGGAACCCTCTTGGTGATAGAAATGCTATTTATCTTCACATAGCAAGGTCAACGGGCTTCGGCGTGGCTCAGCGGGTAAAGAATCTGCCTGCCAATGAAGAAGACGCAAGAGACGTGGATTCGATCCTTGGGTTGGGAAGATCCCCTGGAGCAGGGCATGGCAACCCACTCCAGTATTCTTGTCTGGAGAATTCCACGGACAGAGGAGCCTGACAGGGGATAGTCCATAGGGTCGCAAAGAGTGAAACATGCCTGAAGCGACTGAGCAGGCGTGCACGCACATCAATGTCAATATCCTGGCCATGATGTTGTACACATCACATAAATATCACTGCATTATACCATGCATGTGAATCTACAATAATTTCAGCTTTTTAAAAAAACCTTAATCTTAAAGATTAACAAGAATGTAAAACTCCCCACGAATAGAATTCCATATTGACAGAACTCTCAAATCCCCACTCTTTTCTGCCAACTCTTGCCTCTTGTGTGTCAGATTTTGACTCTTAACAAAGTCACTCCAGCTAAAGAAAACCATCTACACACCACATCTGAGTCTTCCGTACAATCAGGCACCAGGATCTGGGTATTTTACAGAGACCTTCCTGACTGTGCAAACCTCGTGACTGACGGAGGCAGGTTCAGCAAGAGAGCCCAGGACAGGTGCCAGAAGTGTCTGAGTTCCTGCGTAGACAGCAGCAGGTGGACGTGGCCACCTCCAGCGGGAAGCAGCAGGTTCTGAGACCAAGGCCACCGCTTCCCCATCTCCCTCCGCCTCTGGCCAAGGCAGCACTGAGTATATAGGGGCCTCTGCACTCCGAAAGCAACAGAGCCGCTGCCCTGAGACCAGGAACCATGCAGATCCCCTCCTGAGCCCTTAGCGAATGGATCCTGATGCGGGTCTGAAGTTCCCTCTCTTCTGAGGTGAAAGCTGTAGGCTCCTCCCAATGGCGAAAATACCTTTCCATCTAAAAGACCATGAGAAACGTGGTCCAAGCTATCTGAGTCCTGCAGCTGTGAGTCTGTATGAGGAAAAGAAAGATTCACTGACCAGGCATGTAGAATATGCATGGCTAGTCATCTCTAGAAACAATCCCATAAAAGAAACTCTCCTGTTTGAAAGAAAGGTGTGTGCATGCCTGCATGCTCAGGTGCTCAGCCGTGTCTGACTCTGTCACACCACGGACTGTAGCCCGCCAAGGCTCCTCTGTCCATGGGAGTCTCCAGGCAAGAATACAGGAGTGGGTTGCCATTTCCTTCTCCAGGGGATCTTCCCAACCCAGGGATCAAACCCACATCCTTTGCATTGGTAGTTGGATTCTTTACCAATGAGCCACTAGGGAAGCGACATACATAAAGAGCCATAACACTCATGAAACCAGTGTGGTTTTTGTTTTTTTTTTTAATCCTCTCTCAATAATGCAAACCAAAGCACTTCCCAGGTCTCTTCAGTTGAGCTGCAAGCATACACAGAGAAGTGGCTGCCCGGGTCTGGGTGACAAGGGACCAGAAACCCGCCTGTTGAGCCAACCTTCTGTTTCTCCTGGACTGATCTGCACAGATAGCCACTATCTTCACCTCAGAAGATGAGTGTTCCAACTGACACAAAGACTTCTTAAAAAATTCCCAGCCAGAGAAAAACAGATGCACTGTGTGGAGAGACCTGCTTCTATGGAATCGACTTTCCAGGAAAGCCTAGAAACAGTGCTGTCTGCTGACAATGGCATTTCCTCCTTCCTTAGAGACGACTCATCTCAGCAGGAAAGAAAAACCAGGAGAGATTGGTTGTATTCACCCACAAAAATAAAAACAGGCTATTAAAGTCCTAGAGGAGAAAACAAGCAAAACTGTACTTGTCTACTGGGACAATACAAATTCAGTAATCCAGCATGCACCAGAATTTAATAAGCCATTTTGCTTCAGAATAATTGTTGCATGGGGTTTGATTTAATTAATCTCAGCAGGCTTGGGAACAGCCCCCAGGAAGTCAATGTGATAAACCCCCTTGGACGTGCTGGTATGTCAGGGCGCCGCAGACTCACACCTTCAGGCAGCAGCAAGGGCGCTGTGCACTCTGACCCACCCACTGCCAGCCTTGAAATGCCAGGACATGCGCGCATCCCTGTCCCGTATGAAGGCTTCGGGCGAGCACCAACTCAGGGCGAGCACCTTGGATGAGGGTCAGAGTAGGAACAAAGACCAGGAAAAGCAGAGAGAAACACTGCTTCCTCCTACAAGGTGATCAGAAAGAAGGTCTACCGAGTTCTCTAAGCCTGAGTATTTTCTCCTAATTTTGAGTCGAGCCACAGGAAGCCCTGACCCACAGCAGAGGAGGAGAGCATAGACAGAGCGTCTCCACCCTTCTCCAGGGCTCCCCATTTCCGGTGGTAGAAAAGTCTAGCCTGAAAGAGAGCCCGGAGAAGGTCATCCTACATCACCGCCCTCCCACCCAGCACATAGATCTAGGAGGGACGGTGAGACTGCAGGGAAGGATTAGTGGAGACTGGGAAGGGCCTCCCCATGGCTGGAACCACAGCTGCATTTAGGAATGGCGCGTCCGTCCATCTCAATGAGCACCGTCATCATCCGTGAGCACAAGACACTCTGTCAGGCACATGACATTTCAAGAGCTACATCTGGACACGGGCGGCTCAACCCTGAGCAGAACGGTTGACCCCGATGCTGGTGGGTGAGGACAACTACTGAAAATACAAATTGACTTCCCTGGTGGCCCAGTGGTTAAGGCTCTGCACTTCCACTGCAGGGAGCATGGGTTCGCGCCCTGGTCAGGGAGCTAAGATTGCACATGCCTTGAGGTTAAAAAACGAAGAAAAAATACTAATAGGATCCCATCAGTCATCCAGATTCCACAAGCTGCAAGTTTACAAGTCAGTCTTCTTCCTCACCCCTTGCCATGGCTTTTCATAAAAAAATGAATCTTCAGAAGAAGCTGCCACTTTCCTTATTCAGAATCCCACAGCTTCATGTCTCAGGGATGCCAGGCGTCTCAACCTGACTTAGGCTCAAGGATACACTGACTCAGCACAGCATGTGTGTGGGCCCCACCCTAGACACACACACACACACACACACACACACAGCATGTGTGCGGGCCCCACCCTAGACACACACACACACACACACACACACACACACACACACACACCCCAGAGGTCACCGCCAAGAACTGGAGCTGGGCCATAACGGTGAAGTCCCCCACGCTTTTCTGGGAAGTGCGGGACACCATGGTCCTGGCAGAGAGGCCTGAGGACGCAGAGGGATGATCTAACGCCAGCGCTGGACTCAACTTGATAAAACAAGCAGGCTCTTCAGTAAGACGGGCCACTCAATCCACTCTGGGGAGTTTAGGTTTGTTTCAGAAAAGTCAAAGGTAGAGAAAGCAGGCCTGGGAGATCTTAGAACAGACCATTTTAAAGAATGACTTTTCCCGTGTATTGACTTTTCCCGTGTATTCTGGGTTATTTCTTAACCTCATATTTTTAAAATTAAAACACAGTTTTAACTTTTCTCATTTTAAAAATCTAACCCTTTTGAATATAATTGAAGCTGTAGATATTCATATATTCCCTCCTCCTTTACTGTTTCAAATGAGGGGTTGGGGGATGTTATTTCAGAAGGATTCATGGAACATTTAAGCCAGGGCAATTCCTGTGAAGGCCTGTATTTCTAAAGGCTATTCAGCCCGTGGGTAACACCAGTGATAATGCTAAGGCCACACAATGGAGGCTAGTCTTTACCATAATACTGAGCCACTTGTGTGCCGGCCACACAAAAGTTTCCCTAGTGGTAGATTTTCACTTAGTCCTCGGGCAGCGGAACAAATAGAGTGAATCAATTATTTCTATTTTCAACACAGATTTAAATGTACTCCGGCCAACCTAAAGAGTAAACATCAGCTCCCTATATACCCTGCACAGCAAAAAACAAAACCAAAAACAGAATCTAACTTTTCCACAGAGACAGAACAAATCATAAACCTGAGATATGAATTCTCCTATTTCTTGTTTCTTTAATTGATTTAACCAAACCACTAGGACGGACTCTAGACTAAAAGAAATGAGAAACCCACAGACCTTACACTGGATGGTGGATTTCATCCTGAGAGTACTAACTATGGTCTCCAGCCCCAGGCAAACTGGATTTTAATAACTGGTGGGGATATTTTAGGATAATTGCAGCACGGGGTTTGATTTAATTAATCTCAGCAGGGTTCAAAGAAGGCCCGTGGAGTCAACATGAAAAACGTCCTTCAGAGGTTCTATTATTACAAGTGGAGTGATTATGTCACCAAAAGGTGTAGAGCAGGCTGCAGCTATAAACTGAAACCTAAAGAAACGCCTTCTACACGGTGATAGGTATGCTTGTCCTTCCACAGGAAAGAGGGGATAAAACCATCAGCTCAGGCTCGATGCAAAGCAGACGCCCATCAACAGTTACTGAATTAACAATGAATGAAGGTTGAAAGAATATGTATGACAGGGCACAGTATGCAGAAAGGTCATATGTTATTTAAGTAACTGCCAGAAATACACAATTTATGATATGACATTTAGATCAGAGAAGACAGTCTGGTGTAAAGACAGAGATGGAGATGTTTGGTGTGTTCAGGTGTAAAGAACAAGTCTGGAGGTGTTTGGTGTGTCTGAAAACAGGTGTCTAGGTACAAATGACAGATTAGGGCAGGGTCAGAACCCCGGGGTCGGGTGGGGAGCATTCTTACTGGAAAGCACTGTGCCTTCATGAGTTTAGAATCTGGTTATATTCCAAAGTCAAGTTGTTCTGTACAGAGGATGGAAGACGGTGCCAGTGCTGGGAAGGTGGGCTGGGGGTGGGGGCCTGTGTGCTCTGCTCACACAAGACCTCTGCAGTCCTGCCTGGAGGAGGCTCAGAATCAGACCTGGAGATGCACTCAGAATAAGATGGAACCACCAGGAGAGCCCCAAACCAACAGGCCCTCAACAACTAGCAAGTATTCATGGAACAAGCGACAATGTCTGCGATTTCTCCCCATCCCATCAAAAAACCATCAGAGCCTCCCCTCCCCCAGCTGACAAGTGCCAGGACCTCTTCTGAGCACCCTGTAAGAATGGACTCTCCCATCCTCATGGCAGCCTGTGACCAACTTCACTGCCCCTGAACAATCTAACACTATTTGGGGGTGGGAGAAGGCATCAATCTTTCCGAAAGACCCCCAGGTAATTGCAACACCCAAGAAAGTCTGAACCACTCAGTGAAGAGACGAGTACCACTATCTACACTGTTCAGAAAGGCAACTGAGGCAGAGAGGTCAAGGCCACCCCAAAGTCACACAGCTGGCAAGCAGCAGAGCTGGGACCTGAACCGTTTATCTGATGACCTTGAAACAATAGGAAATCATGTCAGGGAGCAGTGTTGTAGAAATAGTCTACGTCACTAGTAGCGATGAAATGAAGCAGGGTGGGCAAGGCAGTTGTGTGAGTGTACACAGTACAGAAACACAAGGACGGTGGGCGGCGGATCCCAGAGAGAGGTCTGACCACGCAGGAATGTGATCCCGGATCTTTGAAGGAGCAATGAAGAGCTGCTGTTTTTCATACATTCTAGAGCGCTGGTTCTCAAACTAGCATGCAAGAAAGTCACCTGGAAGGTGTTAAAATACAGACACATACCCCTGAGCCTCTGATTCTGGGGGCTTCCAGCGGGAAAGTCCTAGAATTTGCTTTTCTAACAAATACCCGGGAGATAGTGATTCAGAACCACTGCTCTGGGCACACGGTGACAGTAATGAATGAAGGGCCCCTCAATTCTAGGGGCCACTCAGAATTGTCTAAAGGTCCCTCATCGCCGAACTGGGGTCTGTCTCCCCACCTCTTATTCTGTCCCCAGAGGCTGGAATGCCTCCCTCTGTCAGCCCCTTCCCCAACCTTAGCATTCCTGTTCAGCCCAGGCTGTGGTTAGCACCTCCTCCACGAAGGCTTCCTGGATCCTAGGCTTCTCATGGACTCCCCTAAACACCCTCCCTGCAAATTGACCCCTCACCTGCTATGGGTCCCAGGACTTTCACATGCCAGCCTCTCCCCCCGGAAAGTGTGTGAACTTCCCTGATGGTAGGGATGTTCCTAGCATCCAGCATATAAACTCTTGAAGCCACAGAGTCCCAACACCCCAATTGGACAGGTTTCTATACCTACAGGTCAGTGGTTTTAGGACTCCGATCTACTCTCTCTCTTTATACCTTGTATGTGGAGGTGACTGAGCAGGGCCTGACCCTGTTTAATGTGACTGAGGTGTAACTGTGATACTCCACGACAAGACTGCTTACTGCTCCTGTTATATGAACCGCAATTTCCCTGAAAGCCTGTGATCCAGGTTCTGCTACCAGGAGCATACCTCCTCCCTGGCCTCCTGACCCCTCTGCTCTGACAGTAAAATCAGGGTTCTGCCTCCTGCACCTACCCAGGATGCCAAGCAAAGACCCCGGCTTCCTGTGGGCTGCCTCCCGCCATGGCCACTTTCTAGGCTAGTCATTTCAGACCTGTGTGCTATTTTCTCTGAGGACAGCCTGCCAATCTCTGTAACAGAGCTAGTCAGGGAGGGAAAACTCCGGTCCCTCCCTTTCCCAGATTAGCCAGCGGGGTCCTCTTAGAGCTCCCCAACTCCATGGCTAAACCCCAAGAGAGAATGGGGGCCCACTCAGATCTGGCCAGAGAAGATGTCCCAAGTCAGGCACTCGGTCCCTGAAATGACAGCGCTGAGCTCGCAATGCTTCCATGGTGACGTGGAAACAGGCGGGGGCTATTTCTGGCCAAGTAATCAGGTCCTCGAAGGTCCTAGAGAGGGGAGGGAACAGTCCTCTGTCTAGGATACCTGAAGATCACAAGCACAGGCTGAGGCATGGGGCGTTATCCGTGACCACAAGCGTTGACATGCCAACCACAGCAAATGGCCACAACCACGTTTGGACTACCTCTGTCCATCTGGGGCTCGCCACAGTTCCTGGCTTCCCCCAGTCAGCAAGCATACCCCCGGTCCAGGAGGAAGATGAACGAGGGTGCCTGGAAACCCCCCAAGGCCCCCACGCACCCCTTTGTATCCCCACCTTGGCTCAGCACCAGGAACCTTCTAGCTCGTAAAAGGCCCTGAGGACGCTGCTGCAGAGGGAGCCACAGGCTTCAGAGGAGACACGCTGGAGATGCATGCATGTGGGTCTCCTGAGCCAGGCAGTCCCACGTTCAAACCTCAGCCTTGACTCGTCTTATGGGGCTATAGCCATGAACCTTGACGCCTTCACCTATGCAAGGGAGCTGTGAACCTAACCTGCTCTTCAGTTACACAGTCCTCATCCAAACCACAGGACACAGACACGTCTCATCAGTTCTCCCAGGGACGCACAGACCCACCCATCTCATTCGGGAACATCAGAGAGAAGTTAATTACATGCAACATACACCTGAGGGCATCAGGACTGGATTCTGTCAAGAACGGCAGATATGGAATGGTTGAGCAATCATGGGGAGGCGGCACCTTCCAGGTTCCCTGAGGGCTCATGGAGAAAGAGGTGAACCGGACAGCAGGGAGCAAAGCTGGGAACTGGGGGGCACAGACAGGAGTCCCAGGTCAGTGGGAGAGACGGGTAGTCAGGGCAGGGCCAACACAGAGACAGGCTCCCTGTCAACCCTATTTCATCTGAAATGCAGAGATGAAGGGAACCACGTGAGTACTAATGCCTTTCTACTAATGCAAGTAGAAAACGCACTCCAACATTCCAGTTACTGATTCTGAAACTGCCATGGATTGTACAATGTGCCTCGAGAAAGCAGGGTACGTTTGGTGTTCCTGCCTGATGTTCCGGAAAACAAAAAATACTTCTTTCTAAAACACTTGAATTTATACTTCTGTGTTTTTATGATCCCATGTATGCCATTACAAATCTCAGAAGCAAATATTCTTAAAATATTTAGCTTTCAGACAAAAAAAAAAAAAAGAGCCCACGGACAATTCCATTCGCAATGAATCCTCCTGCTGCCTCTGAGCTCAGGAAAGGGTGTGGGGGCGGGGAGCAGCACTCGGCTGCTCCGCACAGCAGGTCTCCGAGAGGCCACCCTGCCAGGCTGCAGAGCCAGGCATGGAGAGTCTGGCCCAGCAGCCAGCAGGTCGGGCATCTAGGGCCAGCCCTACGGTCCAGCTGCCTCCCTTGGACATGTCATTTTATTTCTCTGGGCCACGGTTTCCTCATCTGTGGAATATAAGGTCCCTTCTAGCCATCGAAGCAGAAAACTTTCCCAAGACTCTGCTTCAGCATCAGCAAAAGAACAAATACTTTCCTACAACTCACAGGAAGGCAAAGGAGATATCCGAACAAGGTTTTAAATTGTACAATGAAATGGAAACAAACGAGACTCGCAGCATCACAGGGCACTCAAGGACCCTGAAGCTCTGGCCAGCTAAAGTGAAACTGACCTCTCACTGTAGGGGCGGAGCAGCCGGCAATGGTCTTGGCGTGAAGCTTTCTCGAGCTCTCCTGTAGCCAAGGGGGCCAGCACTCCCTTCAGGAAAGCCAGCTGGAGGCCAGTCCAGGCAGTGTCTCCGTCTTTTTGAAGGACGGGAGACAACAGCTTTTCCCCACATGCAACCTTACAGGTACAGCTATTATGCCCTCCACTGCTGTAAACTGCAGACTAAATAAAACACACAAATAATGACCTTATTTCCAAAGCCAAATCCCAACCCATGTCTGAGTTCAAAAGTTGGTGTGGTGAGAAGAGGGGCTCTGGGCCTGGTATTTCACTTCTCCAAGCCTCCCTTTATCCATCTGTAAAATGGGGCTAGGAATGCATTGATGTTACAGGGATGTGAGGAGGATTCACGAGCTATTACTGCATGTACTTCCTCAGAAGGGTGCCTGGCTCCTTGTAAGTGCTCGACAACTGCTACCTAACATTCGTATCAATATAAGTATCAACACAGCCAGAGAACTTGTCTACGGGTGGTACTACTTCAGCAAGAACACACACACAACCAGGAACAGGAAGGGAGATCCTTGAATCCACAGTAGTCCTGGGGAAGCTGCTGCCTCCTCCTGACACTTTCCGACATTCTGAAATAAAGACGTCTGCCAGGTGATGGGGGACCGACTGGAAGAGAAGAAGTGGACAGAGGGATGGCGATGCAGGAGAAAAATCAGCAACCAGAGGAACTGAAACAAAGTGTGCACTGGAGGCGGGAAAAGCACAGGGAGAAACAGGTAAAATGTAAGCAGAAGACACAGGAACCCAGGCAGAAAGGCAGACCAGCAGCCTGGTGGGAGGAGAATGGCTGATCTGGGGACCAAGGCAGGTGGGTGAAGATGAGAATGCTGGGTAAGAAACAGTCACATAAAACTCTAAAGGGTGGGGGCGGGGGCAGAGGACAAGGTTCAGAACAGGGAAGCACAGACAACAGGTCCCCAGGACACTGCAGGGAAGAAGCCTGGTAGAAGGGGGACACAGAAAAGGAGTGTTTGTTAGGAAGTGGGGGTGGGGGGATGCGGAATAAAACAGGTAACGTTTCTCTGCCTGCTAGAGAAGGCGAGCACAGAACTTGGGGACTTGGCAGGGATATAACAGGGTAGTAAACACCAGGCACGGAAAATGACCTGAGACGCGGGAGCGCGACGACAGGACCGGCGCGTGATACACGAATTCAGACGGCCTTGGTAACAAGTGCTAAATAAACTCAAGTTATTCTTCTATTCATCGACAAGACTGTCCAGTGCTGGGAAGCAACTGACCGAGAGAGTTTTGAGAGTTTTGTTTGTCTGCTTGGTTGATTTGGCTCTTTTTCCGCACCTGGAGGGGTTGGGGGAGGGCATTGCTCGGGCTCTGCGACAGCACAGCCAGATGGTGGCCGTCCGCTCAGGTCACCCGAGTTCCCCAGACGTGGGCGCAGCACGGGTCTGTGACCCCTGGGGCTGGGGTACCGACTCCCCCCACCACGCCGACCACAGTGGAAGGAAAACGGCCCTGGAGCCCACCCCTCCAGCTCGGGATCCCGCCGCCTCTCTCGGGAGATGAGGCCCCGGGCACCAGGGAGCGAAGTTCTCCAGCGCATCCCCTGGGCGGCGCGGGCGCCCCGCGCCTTTGTCCCTCCCGCAGCCCGCGGCGGGTCAAGTCTCGGGGGTCTCCGGGCGCGCGGGGCTGGAGTCCCACGATCCCGGGCCGCCCGGCCACGCAGCAAACGCACTGAGCGAACCTCACGCCCAGGCTGCGGGGCAGGCGTTGGGGTACCTCCGCTCCCGGACTCGGGCTCCCCGTGGACACCCGGGCGCCGACGCTGCGGACCGCCGGCCCAGCTCCCCGTGCCCCGATGCAGCCTCACCTACAGCGGCCCCGCTCGCAGGAGCCTCCGAAGTCGGCCGATCCTAGACGTCCCGGCGACTTAGGATCAGTCCTTCCTGGCCCAGCGATGCTCTGAGCACGCCGGGGTCTCGGAGAAGCCTCAGCTCCGGCGAACAGACTCTGGGCTGGCGGGCTCGGATGCGGCGCGAGGAGCGCGGCGCGGAGCACAGCAGCCTCGGCCTCCCCGCCCAGGCCACGCCCCCGTCGGGCCACGCCCCCGTCCGGGCTCTTCTTCCGCCCCCAGGCCACTCCACGCCGTCTACTGGCCACGCCACGCCCGGCCACGCCCCCGGCAGGGCTCTCCTTCCGCCCCGTTGGGCCACGCCACGCCCTCAAACTGGCCACGCCCATGCCCACGCCCCGCCCCTAGTCGGGCTCTCCTTCCACCTCCCCCAGGCCAGGCCACGCCACGCCTGTCCCCTGGCCACGCCTCAGGCTCAGCTTTGCCTCCTTGCTTCAGGCCACACCTCCAGTTTGGCCCCTAGACCACCCCCCCCAGCCCCACCCCTATCCCAGGCCACCTTGGCAGCAGTCCCGCTACCCCCACCATTCTCCCAACCATTCCCAACCCCAGCCCCATCCACCACGAGGATATACCATCACCGTGTCGGGCGGCCCTACTACACTGCCCCCCGACCCTAGCGCCTCTTCCCCTCGGCTACATGCCCCAGCCCGGCTCCCTTCCATCCGCAGCCAACGACTCCCCCCATACCAGCACCCCCAGCCCGGCCCCCCTAAGCTCGCCCCCCCCCACCCCCAAGAACTCCCCAGCCTCGCCTGGGGCGGAGGGAGCAAGGAGCATTTGCATCACCAGGGCCACTGCGGCCCGCAGTCCCCTGCCCCCATCTCTGCCCTGGAAGGAGGTCACTGCAGGCCGAGGCGCCCTGGCTGCCCTTTTCGAGGGGCGGGTGTTGGGGAGAAAACCCAGAATGAAGACTTTTAAACCTACCCACCCTCCAGGACGCGCAGCAGGTCTTCCGTGGGCTGTGTGGGTGAACCCACTCAGGTTTCACCTTCCTGGTGGCTCAAGACTTAGTCACTAATTCACGCAAAAACCACAGAGGCAAAGGCAACCCTCCAGCGCTAAGATCTGGGCCCTAAAACTTCCATGATTGTTTCCTGATGTGCACCTAATGGAATTCATAAAATAAACACGTTCTTTTAAAAACTGCCATCTTTTACATGATTCATTTCAGTGGTTCTGTGTGCCAGCACTATTATTATAAACATGTGTTCCTTTTATAATCAAAGAACAACCACCTCTATTAAAAAACTAAAGAACATATAAAAATATTAAACTTTGAATGTGTGTGGTGTTCTTCGTTGCTCGGTGGTGTCTGACTCTACAACCCCATGGACTGTAGCCTGCCAGGCTCTTCTATCCATGAGGATTCTCCAGTCAAGAATACTGGAGTGGGTTGCCATGCCCTCCTCCAGGGGATCTTCCCCACCCAGGGATGGAACCCAGGTTTCCCGCATTGCAGGCGGATTCTTTACCATCAAAATTAATTCTATATATGCTTTCTTGAAGAGTGAAAAACTCTTCTGTGTGACATTCAAATGGTGGCTACATGTCCTTATGCATTTGTCAAAACCCAGAGAATATACAACACCAGGAGTGAACCCTTATGTACTCTTTCAT
Source organism: Cervus canadensis (assembly GCF_019320065.1). Taxonomy (NCBI): domain Eukaryota; kingdom Metazoa; phylum Chordata; class Mammalia; order Artiodactyla; family Cervidae; genus Cervus; species Cervus canadensis. The sequence goes on along the minus strand of NC_057394.1, from coordinate 81,769,171 downwards.
CATAATCTATCAGTATTGGCTTATCAAGAACAACCAATGTGCCACAATGAGGCAAGATGTGGGTAATAGGAGAAACTCGAGGGGAGGAGCTAAGGGAATCCATGCCAACTCTCCTTTCCTCGCAGTCTTTCTGTAAACTAAAAAAACAGCCCATTAATTAAAGCACAGGCTTCCCTGGTAGCTCAGCTGGGAAAGCATCTGACTGCAATGCAGGAGACTCCAGTTCAATTCATGGGTCAGGAAGATCCCCTGGAGAAGGGATAGGCTACCCACTCCAGTATTCATGGGCTTCCCTGGTGGCTCAGGTGGTAAAGAATCTGTTTGCAATGTGGGAGACCTGGGTTCCATCCCTGGGCCCCTGGAGAAGAGCATGGCAATCCTCTCCTTCTTGCCTGGAGAATCCCCATGGACAGAGGAGCATGGCGGGCTGCAGTCCATGGGGTCACAAAGAGTTGGACACGATTGAGCGACACAGCTCGCCAATTAAAGCACACACACCAAAATATTAATGCTCATTATCTCTGAGTGGTGGAAATATGAGCAAATCTTTGCTATTGTTTGGATCTTTATTGAATTCTCCAAATTTTCAACAATGAACATAGTTTTTAAAGCAGAAACATATAGACAGGCAATAGAAAATTTTAGAGAGCTCTCATGAAAGGCTAATATCAAATATTTCATTTTATTTCCTTTTTATTATTGAAATATAGTTGATTTATAATGTGTTAATTTCTGCTATACAGAAAAGTGATTCCGACACATACATATATATTATTCTCTTTTTAATATTCTTTTCCACTATGGTTTATCACAGAATATTAAATACAGTTTCATGTGCTATACAGTTGTTGTTGTTTAGTCGCTAAGTCATGTCTGACTCTGTGACACCATGGACTGTAGTCCACTCGGATCCTCTGTCCATGGGGTTTTCCTGGCAAGAATACTAGAGTGGGGTGCCATTTCCTTCTCCATATTTTATTTCTACTTTATATAACTTTAACAAAACCTGCAAGAAGCTCTCAAAGTTGTTAAAAATGACATCAATTTCAATATTGTTTAAAAAAAGCATATCAAGGACTGAATTGAGTTTTTAAATTAGATCTTTAGAATTAGCAAAAATCAGAGGAAAAATGTTTGATTATTCTCTTTAAAAAATTAGTATCTCAAAGGATCATCTCTGCCTGCTTGGAAATTGTCACAAATGTTTACATGAACACAAGAACACTGGCCCTCAGATAAACAGGTTTCTCTAGAGCTGTAAAGACTTGGCCTGGAGGCATCCTGTCCCTGTGATTTAGCCCTTGACTTTTCTGGGTTTGTTTCTTCAGTGAAAAGGGAAACACCCTCTCTTGTTGTTGTTCAGTTGCTCAGTCCTGTCTGACTCTAGGACCCCATGGACTGCAGCAAGTCTGGCTTCCCTGTCCTTCACCATCTCCCAGAGTTTGCTCAAACTCATGTCCATTGAGTCAGTGATGCTATCCAATCATCCCATCCTCTGTCGTCCCCTTCTCCTCCTGTCTTCAATCTCCCAGCATCAGGCTTTTTCCAATGAGTCGACTCTTTGCATCAAGTGGCCAATGGATTGGAGCTTCAGCCTCAGTCCTCACAATGAATATTCAAGATTGATTTCCTTTAGGATTGACTGGTTTGATCTCACGGCCATTCAAGGGACTCTCAAGAATCTTCTCCAGCACCACAGTTCAAAGGCATCAATTCTCCGGTGTTCAGCCTTCCTTATGGTCCAACTCTCACATCCGTACATGACTACTAGAAAAACTACAGTTTTGACTATATGGACCTTTGTCAACAAAGTGATGTCTCTGCTTTTTAATATGCTGTCCAGGTTTGTCATAGCTTTTCTTCCAAGGAGCAAGTGTCTTTTAATTTAATGGCTGCAGTGTTCGCTTAGGCAGCATATATAGTAATTTCATGGCTGCAGTCACTGTCTGCAGTGATTTTTGAGCAAAAATACCAAACTTTAGCCCATGTAGGACTCCAGGTATCTTAGTACATGTGGGTGCTTGATAATTAATAGTTCCTGCCCTTTAAAATATACTTTAAAAAATTTTTAGTGGGATTCTCGAGCTCCTGAGATAAAAGATACTTCTGGTTTTAGATTGTTAACTTGTTTGATAAAACAGGATGGTTCAAGAGAGAAATCACTGATTGACATGAAGCGGCTGGGTGTTGTACACCAGGACTGGCACTGGTTAACAGGCATCAAGAGTATAAATCACCAGACTTCTCCAGCTCTCACTTCCCTAACCTGTTAAAGGAGTGACATGGACCAGTCATCTCAAAGTTTCCTTCAGCTCCCATCATTCCACTGGGAGTCTCACTGTGACTTCTGAGGACAAAGACCCTAAATCTCCCACAGTGACCATTCTCTGCCCACAGGACCCGCCGTCACTCACAGCCCTGCAAACAAAGCTGACATCTGCATTCCACCTTCCCCACCAACGGGAACTTCCAAAGGTTTCTTTGGTCTTTTTCCCATCCTAGTGATATGCTGCTGCCCAGCTCTGACCAGCAGCTTAAACTCTAATTCTGTTAGGAAGTCAGTTCAAAGTTTCCACCAAAGACAGAATGAACTACCACTGGCACTGATACAAACCACCAGCTCTTACCAAGTCGACAGTGCACTTTTTTTTTCACATGATAACCTCCCTGAAATTATGTGTCCCTCTGTTAATATTTCCTGAGCACTTCCCATGCTATGTCCTTCACACTCGCTCCACTGAAAGATTCAAAGCAGTGCTTGGTGTACCATTATCTTTTGTTGTTTATGATGGAGTAAACAAAGCTCAGTAAAGTTGAAAGAGTCACCTACAGTCACACAGCTAGTGAATGATGGAGCTGTGATTTAATTTCATGTACCTGCTTTTAAACACTATGTAGAAAGCAGGACTGTGAGTGCCCAGAGTTCTGAAGGAGCATTGCTGCATTCAGTCTGCCCCTGGAGTTTCTCAGGAGACAGGACAGGGGAGGGAAGAGTTATGCCCTGAATGTTTGTATCCCTAAATCCTTATGTTGAAGGCTAACACCCAACGAGATGGTTTTAGGAGGTGAAGATGTTCAGATAACTAGGTTTATATGAAGTCATGAGGATGGGGCCCCGGGATGAGATTAGTGCCCTTATAAGAAGAGGAAGAGAGACCAGAGTCCCCTCTCTGTCCCTTTCTTTACCCACCAGGAAGAGACTATACACCAAGAAATGGGTGCCCACCATTCACCGAATCTGTTGGTGCCTTCATCTCAGACACCAGAATAACAAGAAATAAGTTCCTGCTGTTTAAGCCCCCAGGCTGTGGTACTTTTCATTGCAGCCTGAGCTGACTAATACTGTAAGGAAACTCCCTTCTCATTTCAGATTTTTCTTTTTGAGGAGCTTCCACAAAGTAACCCTTCTGGCCTCAGGTCCCACCCTCTGCACCAAAGAAGGAGTTGCTGACAGGTGGGAGGAACCCATTGGTCCATCTACCTTGATAAAGTGAAAGTGAAGATCACATGATTGTGACTGACTCTTTGTGACCCCATAGACTTGTAGCCTCCATCCATCGGGATTCTCCAGGCCAGAATACTGGAGGGGATTGCCATGCCCTTCTCCAGGGGATCTTCCCAACCCAGGTCTCCCAAGTTGCAGATGGATTCTTTAACATTTGAGCTACCTGGGAAGCTGCTACCTTGATAGGATAGACCTAATTTATTAGTGGTTTGACAGTAATTCTTTAGAAGCACAGAGGAGTCACTCTTTTCTAACCTCTCCACCCAGATATCACCAGAGAGCAATCTGGAGTCAGGGACTGTCACCTGCAGGGTGGGTGGTGGGGGTGACTTCAGTTCTATGCCTGGCTGGGGGGCAGGGGGCACTAAGAGCATATTAGTGAGAACTTTTCTCAGACCTAAAGTCACAATCTACAATTGATTTCATTCGCAATATCACTGACATTTTTATCTTCATCTGTCAGTCTCCAGTGCCTTGTTTCTTCATTGCTTATAGAGATGGGAGGGGATCAAAGAAGGTGGGTTGATCCCTTCAGTGCAAGGTAACATCAAGAGTCCAGGTCTCCGCTCCAGCCCTGGGGCTTCAGGAAGATGACTTAACCTCCCGGGAGTCCTCCTTATCTGTGAACACTGGGGTGGAAATCAACTGTGAAAACATCCCAGGTCAAAGCCTGAGTAAAATGGTAAAACCTGAGTAAACTGGTAAAATCTCAGTAAATGGAGACTCTTTTTATCAATTAGAATGGACAAGCAGGATTCACTGTCTTCTGTTCTACAGTGTATTAGACCAGATATCTAAGTATCCTAGAATGAAAAAATACTGTTTGGTATTCATGAAATTATGTTGGCACATAAGTATCTACTAGGGGGAAAAGAGGGAGAGTTTACCTGCTCTTTGCTCGGGAATGGAGCATGGAGCCCACAGGGCTGGAGGGCACCTGGCAGGGGTGGGAGGTAGACATGCTGGGATTCCAGTCCAGTGTCTGTTGCAGCGCCCTCCTCCTGTGCTCAGCGAAAGGACTGCTCTCACACCTGGGTCTGGAGGGAATCTGATGGGCAGGGCCACCCTGAGATGAGGAGAAAGAGAAGAGGAGAAGGAACAGAAAATAGCTTTCTCAGCTCTTTCCTGCTGCTCAGAATTGGGCTTTCCTGGTGGTGCTAGAGGTAAAGAACCTGCCTATCACTGCAGGAGACATAAGAGACTCAGGTTCGAGCCCTGAGGCCCGGAAAATCCCCTGGAGGAGGGCATGGCAACCCACTCCAGTATTCTTGCCTGGGGAACTCCATGGACAGAGGAACCTGGCCAGCTACATACAGTCCATAGGGTTGCAAAGAGTTGGACACGACTGAAGTGACTTAGCACACACATATAACTGAACCACTTTGCTAAATACCTGTAACTAACACAACATTGTAAATCAACTATATTTCAAGTAAAAAAAAAAAAAAACTCAAGAGTCCCCACATAACCCCCTTCACTCCTCCCAACAGCTTCCCTTATTATTAACATCTTCAGAGTAGCACATGTGTTACAACTGCTTTACAATATGAACAGACCCCTGCTAACACAAGCCCACAGCTCACACCCAGTTTCTCTCTTCTTCATGTTATTCAGTTCTGTGGGTTTTAATGGATGCATCCATCACAGGAGAGCTTCACTGCCCTAAAGATACCCCCATGCTCAGGACTCCCCTGGTGGTCCAGTGCCTAAGACTCCATGCTCCCAATGCAAGGGCCCCAGGTTTCACCCCTGTTCATGCCACATGCCACAACTAAAGATCCTTCATGCTGTAACTAAGACCTGGTGCAGCCAAATAAACAAGTAAATATTTTAAGCGCTATTCCCTGTGCTCTACTGGTTTATCCCCCCTTTCCCTCTGACCCCTGGCACCCACTGGTCTTTCCACCATCTCCATAGTTTTGCCTTTTCCAGAATGTTGTATAGTTGGAGTCGTACACTATGTAACCTTAGGGAGCATGAATGACTTTACATTTGATGGCACTCTAAGACTTCAGACATGCATTTGTGTTAGCACAGATCAAAGAGACCTCTGTAAGGGCAGCAATTTTTTTCCTTCTCCTTTATTGACTTTGAGATCTCCCACAATACTTGGTACAGAGTTCTGTGCTGTGCTTAGTCGCTCAGTCATGTCTTATTCTTTGTGGCCGCATGAACCTCAGCCTGCCAGGCTCCTCTGTTCATGGGAATTCTCTAGGCAAGAATACTGGAGTGGGTTGCCATGTCCTCCTCCAGGGGATCTTCCCAATTCAGGAATCAAACCCAGGTCTCCCACATTGCAGGTGGGATCTTTACTGTCTGAGCCAACAGGGAAGTCTAGGTACAGAGTAGGCACCAGGTATTCAATAAAGCAGTAAATGATAATAATAATAATATACCATTAGTTATTATCATGTGCTTTAAAGTCTATTACAAATATGAAATAGAATTATTAAAAAAAAAAAAAAAACAGTTCCTAAAATCAGGGATCTCACTGTCTAGGCATGCTGCCAGCTCTTTTGGCTGATTTTTGTAAGTCCTATTAAAACAATCATTCTTTTCAACTCCAAAATTCTAAGCAAACTCCTAATAACCATCGCAGCCCACAAACTCTAATTTGAAAGGAATCGTATGACCAGTCTTGAATTTCAACTCTGACCAATCTCTTTCATTTTAAAACCCAAGTTAATCCTTTTTTTCCCCACCAACTTCAAAAGTACTGGAGAACAGATGGGAGAAAACAGAATGATTCATTGTTTACTTATAAGTAACCTTTAAGTAATGAACACATTGGGGAGACAGTGTTGTATGTCTGAAAAACTGGGTTGCATTACAGATCCATATTCACTAAGGAATATTCACATAAGCCTCTAGACCTGGATAGTGAGGTGGGAGGAATAAATGAATGTGCCAGAAAGATGAATTATAACAGAATCATATTCTTAGAAAGTAGTGATGGAGTCATACACTTACCAAGTCAGTTAAAGAAACTGGTTGCAAATAATCAATATTCTTGTTATTACTGCCACTGTGACTATTTAATGGGCTTCTCCAGTGGCTCAGAAGTAAAGAATCTGCTTGTAATGCAGGAGTTTGATCCCCAGGTCAGGAAGATCCCCTGGAGGAGGAAATGGCAACCCACTCCAGTATTCTTGCCTGGAGAATCCCATGGACAGAGGAGCCTGGCGGGCTACAGTTGATGGGGTGGAAAGAGTCAGACACAACTTAGTAACAAAACAACAAAAAACAACAAACAAGATAAGACAATAGCCTACTTAGGTATCTGTCTCCTTAGCAGCAATTTTATTTATCATTTCCTATCTTTAAATTAAAACCATCAAATTTTTTCTGTCTACCCACCCTCATGGAAGACACTCAGAGTCTCAAGGATGCTCTGTGCATGGGGGCAGGGGGCTGGCTGAACTGGAGAACTGTCAGGTCAGGTTTAGAGATGCTAAAGCTCCCTTCCAAGGCAGGAACTACCTTTCTGCTGGGGCTGGAGGCCATACGCTGAATTGGCCGTGATCCCTCATGATGATTTCTGAATGGGGGTGGGCTTTGTCAGCAGGACCAGGACACCTGAGGCCCATTGTCTGAGGGTCCCACATTGTGTGCAGAGGACAGTTGCCGTGTCCCCAGGCGCACCCTCCTCCAGTCAGCCAAGATGCCCAATGCCGTTTTCTCCTCCTCTCTCCCAGTGCTCTTCAGAAAGGGACCCCACACCACCTCTCACCCTAAGTGTCTCCACAGCCTCTACTCAGCTGCAGGCAGATCAGGCCTCACGTTGCACCCATGCAATTTGGTGGACACAGGTGCTTGTCCATCTCCTTCCTCTTTCCCCATCCCCTCAGCTTTTTTTTTGCCTCAACACCCAGCTGGGGTTCTCTCATCCACCAAGTTGAATTCTCTCCTCTGTTTTGCTCACACCCCTAGCCAGCACCACCAACCCTGTTTTTTGTTCATGCACCTTTCTCTTTTCCTGGATTATAGCGGAGCCTTCCTGCATTACTTTGCCGACAAAGGTCTGTAGTCAAAGCTATGGTTTTTCCAGCAATCATGTATGGAGGTGAGAGCTGGACCATAAAGAAAGCTGAGAGCTGAAGAACTGATGCTTTTGAACTATGGTGTTGGAGAAGACTCTTGAGAGTCCCCTGGACAGCAAGGAGATCCAACCGGTCCATCCTAAAGGAAATCAGTCCTGAATATTCATTGGAAGGACTGATGCTGAAGCTGAAACTCCAATACTTTGGCCTCCTGATGTGAAGAACTGACCCCTTGGAAAAGGCTCTGATGCTGGGAAAGATTGAAGGCAGAAGGAGAAGGGGATGACAGAGGAGATGGTTGGATGGCATCACCGACTTGATGGACATGAGTTTGAGAAAGCTCCGGGAGTTGGTGATGGACAGGGAAGCCTGGCGTACCACAGTCCATGGAGTCGCAAAGAGTCAGGCACGACTGAGCGACCGAACAGAAATGAACTTCCTGCGTTGGACAGAGAGCTTCCGGAAACATGAATTACGTCGTCTGCATCACCTCTCATCCTGTTAAGTTTGTTCCCTTTTGCTTCTTGTGTGTGTGTCACACAAAATGCAAAGTCATACCTTGTTGGCCATTAAAAGTTCATGTGCCGGAACCATTTTCCCCATAGTATGCACTGGCACTTTAGCCAAGTCCCCCCTGCCCCAGAGCCTAACAAAGCTGATCTCGGACAAATATCTTCATTCTCCCATCTGTAAGCTGGGAATTGGAAGAAGCATTTATTTGTCTTCCCTTGCTCTCCTAGCTCAAATCTAGCTACATAAATGCTGACCTCCACCTTCTGACTCTTCCTACAAGGCTTGCGATTATTTTCATTACATTGGCGAACATTTCATTTGAAGTCCTCTGTGTCCTCAGATTAACCGAGGTGTGATGCTCGTGATGTTTCCATGAAGCATGGGGTACAGTGGATCATAGAGCCAGACAGACCTGGATTCAAATCCTAACTCAACCACTTGCAGTCATGTGACCAGAGGCAGGGGCTTGGCTTCTCTGGGAACTGAGTTTCTACTCTGCCAAGTAAGGATAACAAGACCTCAGCAGGCCAGCACTAGGGTGGCCTGGATAGGGCATGCACACCCTGTGGAAACACAAGGTTTGAGGCTCAGTGAGTGGTCACCTACCGCCCCATGTGCTAGGGGCCTGGTCCTGGATCAGGCACTTCTCCCCGACGTGATGCGACCTTATTTAGTTTAGGGCACCCGTGTGAGGTGGGCGTGATTATTCCCATCTCACAGATGAGGAAGCCAGCGAGGCTCCTGGAGCAGCCCTGGCCGCATGGCAGTGGGAGGATGAGGGGCTGCAGACTGAGCACCCAGTCTCCGTCCCTCCTGCCCCTCTGCCTGCCCTCCTCCTGGTGCTGCCTCGGCTCCCCTCCCGGGACCTAGACCCACATCATGGTCCCCCGGTGTGGGGAGGTAGTGTCTTCCAGACGTACCCAAGCCCAGAAGCAGTGTGGCGTCAGTACAGGGGGGCGGGGGGTGGCGGTGTTGTGGACTGAGAACTGCTTGGGCAGGAGGAGAGGCTGCTGGCTGGTGATGAGTCTCCGCCCACAGGACGCAGAGCAGGAACCCCAGCCCCGGCCTGTCTCAGGTTCCCCAGAGGCAGGGAATCGAATGGCCTCCTAAAGGAATCTTGGTCTGTGAATCATAATTCCAAACTCTAAGTCACTGAGTGATTTACCAAATTCCTGAGACTCCAGAGATTATAAAATAATAATAATAAAAAGAGCAATTATCTTTCAAGGGGCAAGTTTGAAATGTTTTACATATTACTGAGAATGGTGCAATATCTCTTCCATGGTATTTCTCCCCCATATGCATAGCCTCAGTCTAAAACAAGAAAACATCAGGCAAATTCAAAGGGAGGGAGTGACTGGCGGGGATGTTGTGAAATGGTCAAAATCATGAAAGGCAAGGGGACCCAAGAACCACAACAGTTTGAGGAAGCAGTTCAGTTGGCCAACAAAATGTAGTGGGTCTCTCCCAGGTTGGATCCTGAACCAGACGAGGGCATTTGTGGGAGAAACAGTGAATAAAGTGAGAGGAATTGTGTCAGAGTTAACATCCTCCTTGGATCACAGCACTGTGGTCAAGCCAGATGACATCAGGGGAAGCTGGTGAGTGATATAGAGGCCCTGTCCTACTTTTATAACACTTTTATAAGCCTAAAACTATTTACTGTAAAGGCTAAAAAAAACAACCAACCAACCAAAACTAGGTTCCCTACAAATTCTTAACACTGTCCAAAGCTGCTCTAACTTTAGGACTGCAAATCGTAATTAGCAACAAAACAAAACTTGCTGGATTGTTTTAGTGAATAGTGAAAAGATGAGGATGAAAGCTGCCTGGTATACTTTTATAATCACACAAGCTGGGTCATCTGTTTCTATGTCATGTTGAGCTCATTCCTGGAAGCGCTGTTTCTAGACTGTTGCTTCTACAAGGTTCCTCTGAGATGCCTGAGCCTGGGGATAAACAGCTCCACAAAGACCCAACACCCCATAGGTCAGCCCAAGTTAAGTAGCAGTTTTGAAGAAAAGGAAAACACCAGACTTGCCCAAAGTAGTGGTTAGTGTGCCCTGAAACAGCACATTATCGGCCACGAAGTGATGAATTCGGGAAAAATCTGAAAACATTCACTTCATGGTACACCTGGGTCTGTTGTTCTTACTCATCTGAGGCTTCATGGTTACTGATATAAAAGGCAACGATGGTTATCAGTTGTCCTATTTCTTACCATATAACAAATACCCATTAAATTCCTTCTGGATACAGGGCAGTGGGGCTGCAAGGACAAACAGGATGCAGACACATCCTCACGCAGACTTCATATTCCTGCAGACACTGTCTGTCCCAATCATGTTATATGGAGAAGCTCTATAGCAGAGGAACAGGCAAAGTATTTGTGGACCATGGTGGAGAGAAGAATTAGTTCAGTGGGAGAAGTCAAGTAAGGCTTTGAGGAATGAGTATGATTTGACAGGTATAGAAAGAAGTGTGGGCTTGTGCAATACCATAATCTGTTCAGGAGAGGGTGACTAGAATGTACAGGGAAGCAGGAAGTGGTTGGGAGATTCAAAAGCATTGGCTTAATGTTAAAAAGTGACCTTCATTAGAATTCCTCAGAATACTTAATAAGTTAACTTTTAAAATGTTAATTCTTATTGGTCCTCATCAAGATCATGCCAAAGAGAGACACTTCAGTGATCGTAATGTTTAAAATGTGGCAGAGAGCCCTCGGAGAAGCCAAGTGCTCATGAGGAAAGAAGTTAGAAAAGCAGCCCAGATTTCATGAGCCCACCCTCCTCACCATATTAATTCTGGGCTTTTTCACTTAGGTGAACTACAGAGACGCAAAAACAATCCCTGGCTTGACTTTGATCCTGAATGCCTAATAAACTACGGAGAACTATTTCAGAAGGACCTAAACACAGACAGAAACACAAATGAAACCAGACTTCTGAACAAGCAAGTTTGACCTTGGCAGAGAGACAGTGGCTCTAGATCCAAGGCGTCCTGCTTTGACATCTGACCCTATTTGTTTGGATTCAAGAAACTCTCACCCCAGGTCTCACCAAACCTCCTGCTTATAAAGGCCTTTGAAGATGAAAACCCTATAGTTGAATCGCTAGTTTCACTTTCCAACATCAATGAGCCTTTTACATTTTGAAAATATCCTCTCTTCCTTCAGAGAAACAAAGTATGGATTGATCATCTGAGCATCTCCACATCCACCAGAGTTCTTGACCGTCCCTGAATCCAACAAGGTAACAATGGTTTGACTATAAACTAACTCTAACCTATACTACTAGGCTTGTGCTTACCAAACACAGAATTGAAGGACCTTACAAATATACATGTGAAAACAGAAGCAAATGGATTTATCTTATGGCATTTGTAGCTGTAGGTTATTAGAATTAGAAAGGGCCTTAAAGGTGGTCTATTCCCTGTGGTTACAGATTTTGGAACAAGTAGAGATACATGAATAAAGCAAATTGTTCTAAGTGACATAGTTAGGTGGTGCTAGAAACCGGAATATTCAGAGCAGTCAACTCTTGGTAGAATGTTTTCACCTTTACAGATGGCTGGAATTTATTTTTATAGTTCTGGGGGTTAGAAGCCAGTATCCTGAAATCTTAACAGCTAGTTTATATGCTTTTATTTTGTCAATACTATACAGGAATACTTTCCTGATCACCTCTGGACCCTGATCAGGTTCAAGGTGAACAAAGTAAAATTTCAATAACACACAGTCACAAGTAGGCAGATTCTACACAGGGTGTCAGACTGTATAAAAAATGACCTTTACAGTGGGGAGAGGGAAGGGGGGAGGGCAAAAGAAGGGCAGGGGATTAAGAGACACAGACTCCTGGGTCATAAAATAAACTACAAGGATATATTACACAACATAGGGAATATACCCAATACTGTACAATAACTATAAATGGAATAGCAACTTTAAAAACTGTGAGTCATTATGTTGTACACCTGAAATGTATAAAATATTGTACATCAACTATATTTTAAATAAATAAACAACAAAAGAGTAAAAATTTTTAAATAAACATAATGGCACCAAAAATAAAATAAAATGATTTTCACACTGGTTAAAAAACAAAATGGCATTTAGTCACTGGTTTCTAAGACCTGCACTGACAAGGCACACGAAATTCTCAAGCTCTGGTCTGAGAGTACACATACTTCTTGATAAAACTTAATTTTACTTCTTAATGGTATCATGATCATTTATCATTCCTCCTTGATAATAATACTTAAGTGTTAGTCACTCAGTTGTGTCTGACTCTTTGCAACCCCATGGACTGTAGCCTGTGAAGCTCCTCTGCACAAGGGATTCTCCAGGCAAGAATACTGGAGTGAGTTGCCATTTCTTTCTCTTGGAGATCTTCCCAACCCAAGGATTGAACCCAAGTCTTCTGCACTGCAGGCAGATTCTTTACCATCGTAGCCATAATAACACTTAAACTGGATTTAAAAGAGATCTTATTTCCAAATCGGTATTACACACCACATTCTATAACTCTTCCCAGTAAGACATTTCCCTGTTGGAGAATGAATTTCTCACAGAAATCCTAAGCCCAGTTCTGTGTTCCCAGTTTTACCAAAGAGGAGCCCAAGGCTCAGAGACACCAGGAAGCTGGATGTGGGCCCCTGGGTGAAGTGCTGGAAACACAGGACCAGAGCCCAGGCTCATCTTTGTCACCGTGATGCTGGGAAGTCTTCAGCACTGACCTTCTCAAAGTTGGAGGGCGCTTAAGAGCTGAAACCGGAGGACATGAGAGCTTTGCCAAGTTCACAGGGCAGTTACAAGGTGTGCAGACCTGTCTCAGCCACAGCCACACCTCTCAGAAGTACGTGGATTCACTGCACTCAAATCCACTGGGCAGCCCTCAAACAGATATTCCTTGTGAGCCCTGCGGGTGCTGACCTAATGCCTGGGCTCCCTGTCCGGACCCCACGGTCAACCACGGGTGGACACTTGTCCCCAGAGCACAGCCATTTGTCATGGAGGTTCTAGAATCAGAGCTTGTGGACCACACTTTCTGAGTTTCCCAGTCATTTCTGCCCATAATTGTTTATTTAAAAACACGGAATTTTTGTGGTCTGGCAGTGAAGACCGTTCAGGACCTCAGACAAAAAATTTCCTGTTAATAATCTGCTTAGGAAAAGCTCTCTCCCACACCCCAGCCGGGCCACGCTTAATGCCCTCTGCACAGCTTCTGAGGCTCACACAGGGTCACCCCTGTGTGAGGGTGACCGAGCCTCTCCAGCCCGTTCAGGAAAGTGACCACATTGTTCTCAGGACATCAAAGATGTGTCTAAAAGGAAGCTCCCCATCCCCAGGTCTTTCAGATTCTGCTAGATGGGCAAACTTTTGTCTCAACTAATACTCTTGCCTCCAGGCAACAAGTCGACCCCTGCACAGAATCCTCCATCCACACCATGACCGTCTCCTTCTACCCCCTCCACCCAGCAGTGATGCTGAGGATTAGCAAAAGCTCCTCACTAGGGAAACTGAAATCCAGTAAAATTACTGTTAAAGTGTAAAAGCAACGCACGTGAGTCTTCAATCCTGTCTTTGTAAAAGGCATTGAACTCCCAATTTAGGCGATTATTTTAACCCTGAACAAATGTGATTGTATAGGACACACAGTCTTCAAACCTCCATGAAAAATACATATTTGTTTAAAATCGACGTGCTGTCTCTGACCCAATGGTTGTGAATCTGAGGAAAAGAGGAGACAGGAAAAGGAGCATTTTCTTTTTTTCTTCTGAGGATGACTATCTGAGTTTGCTAAGGCTGCCATAACAAAGTACTACAAACCGAGTGACTAAAACAAGACATGTATTTTCTCCCAGTTCTGGAGGTTGGAAATCCAAGATCAATGTGTCCGCAGGGCTGGTTCCCTCTGAGGCCTCTCTCCTTGGCGTGCTGATGCCGTGTGCCCCTGTGTCTCTACATCAGTCATCGCCTCCTGTGTGTGTATCTTCTCTGTGCAAACTCCCCTTTTCTATAAGAACACCCGCTGTATTGGCCCAGGGCCCAGGGCCCAGTGCCTGTCCCCGTGACCTCATCTGAACTAATTACATCTGCATTACATTACATCTGCAGTGACCCTGTCTCCAATAAGGTCACATCCTGAGGTTCTTGGGGCTAGGGCTTCACTCCCTGAGAAGGTGGCTGGGTGCTGGGACCTTCAGGTGCAGTTTTAGGACCACTGTGTCAGGACCATCCAGATGGCCTCACGCCAGGGAGGGAAATTCATCTGGCCCGAACCCACAGCCAGTTACACAGCTGTGATGTTCTCTCCGCCTGTTCCTCCTAGTAGGGTCCCTCCAGGCACCGTCTTCCCTCTGTCCTTTGTGTGGACCATATGGTACCTCTCTCTCCCGACCTGGGCTCAACGTTCCACCAGGAGCCACAGATACTGCATGTTTCGGAAGGCATATGGAGCCAGCTCTCTCCCAGACCAGGACCACCCTAAGGGATCATCATAGTCAGTGAAGTGAGAGAAAAAGAAAGACAAATACCATATGATATCATTCATACATGGACTCTAAACTATGAAACAAGTGAGATGATGAACAAAAGAGAAACAGACCCACAAACATAGAAAGCAAGCTAATGGTTACCGAAGGGGAAAGGAGGGGGAGGATAAATTAGGAGGTTGGGATTAACATATACACAATACTATATATAAAACATAATCAGCAAGGATCTACTGTATGGCACAGGAAGCTATACTCTATATGTAACAATCTATATGGGAAAAGAATCTGAAAAAGTGTATAAGTATATGTATATGTAGGGCTTCCCAGTTGGAGAAGGAAATGGCAACCCACTCCAGTACTCTTGCCTGGAAAAATCCCACAGACGGAGGAGCTAGATAGGCTACAGTCCATGGGGTCCCAAAGAGTCAGACAGGACTGAGCAACTTCACTTTCACTTTCCCAGGTGGCGCTATTGGCAAAGAGCCCTCCTGTCAGTGACGTGGGTAAGAGAAACAGGTTTGATCCCTGGGTCAGGAAGATCCTCTGGAGAAGGGCATGGCAACCTACTCCAGTATTCTTGCCTGGAGAATCACATGGACAGAGGAGCCTTGCGGGCAGTCTACAGTCCATAGGGTTGCAAAGAGTCGGACACGACTGAAGCAATATAGTCATGTGTGTGTGTGTGTGTGTGTGTATCAGTTCAGTTCAGTCGCTCAGTTGTGTCTGACTCTTTGCGACTCAATGGACTGTAGCACGCCAGGCTTCCCTGTCTATCACCACCTCCCAGAGCTTACTCAAACTCATGTCCATTGAGTTGGTGATACCATCCAACCATCTCATCCTCTGTCGTCTCTTTCTCCCACCTTTAATCTTTCCCAGCATCAGTGTCTTTTCCAAGGAGTTAGTTCTTTGCATCAGGTGGCCAAAGTATTGGAGTTTCAGCTTCAGCTTCAGTCCTTCCAATGAATATTCAGGACTGATTTCCTTTAGGATGGACTAGTTGAATCTCCTTGCAGTCCTAGGGACTCTCAAGAGTGCTCTCTAACACCATAGTTCGAAAGCATCAATTTTGCAGCACTCAGCTTTATAGTACAATTCTCACATCCATATTGGACTACTAGAAAAACCATAGCTTTGACTAGACGGACCATTGTAAGCAAAGTAATGTCTCTGTTTTTTAATATGCTGTCTAGGTTTGTTATAGCTTTTCTTCCAAGGAGCGTCTTTTGATTTCATGGCTGCAGTCACCATCTGCAATGATTTTGGAGCCCAAGAAAATAAAGTCTGTCACTGTTTCCACTGTTTTCCCATCTATTTGTCACAAAATGATGGGACCAGATGCCATGATCTTTGTTTTTCTGAATGTTGAGTTTTAAGCCAACGTTTTCACCCTCCTCTTTCACTTTCATCAAAAGGCTCTTTAGGTCTTCTTCGTTTTCTGCCATAAGGGTTAGGGTCATCTGCGTATCTGAAGTTATTGATATTTCTCCCAGCAATCTTGATTCCAGCTTGTGCTTCATCTAGCCCGGCATTTTGCTTGATGTACTCTGCATATAAGTTAAATAATCAGGGTGATAATATACAGCCTTGACATACTCCTTTCCCGATTTGGAACCAGTCTGTTGTTCCATGTCCAGTTCCAACTGTTGCTTCTTGACCTGCATACAGATTTCTCAGGAGGCAGGTCAGGTGGTCTGGTATTCCCATCTCTTGGATTCCCATCTCTAGAAGAATTTTCCACAGTTTGTTGTGACTTCACTTTCATATATCTATATCTATATATACACATATATATAAAATCATTTTGCTTTATTCCTGAAACTAACACAACACTGTAAATCAACTCTATTTCAATAAAGAAATTAAAAGATAAAATAAAATTAAAAGGATAATTGAAAAAAGAAGACTTAAGCAACTCCCAGTAGATAAGCTGTCCTTCTGCTTTGAGACTGGCCTCTGAATCAGAGCCACACTAGGTGTAGCCTGGTGCCTCTGCCCCTGACCTGACCCCTTGTCAAGTTCCCCTGTCCCCAACCCAAGAACTCTGCTTCCTCCTGCCTTTTCTTTGCACAACTCAGGGACTATTGTCTGCCCTGTGCCCCAGTTCTGTGGGTAGGACTGGCCTCCCCACCCCAGCCATCTGCTCACATCTCTGGAGCCCTCTGTCCGGCCTCCCCTTGCTGTTCTGGAAACTCAGGTGCATTTTGGCCTAACTGCCACCTGCTGCCTGTCTTTGTATGATTATAGGGTACCTGCACAACCTGCTGTTCTTCCCTCACCTCAGGGGTGTCTAACGCCTGTGACTTCCTCCCTGGCCACTCACCTGCCTACCTTCCAGGACTGACTGCTCCATCTCCATCTGGCAAGACCTATCTCTAGCCGTGTTTCTGACATAAGTAAGGGCCAGTTTCTGCCTCTGCTCTCAGACGATATGAGATTATCAGTGCCTGCTTGGTGAGGTCACGGGCATATCATCACAATGGAGGGAATAAAAATAAATGAGTCTGGCCCTGACTTCTTAGAAATTTCCTTTTGTGGGAACTCCTCGATGTTTCCTTCCCTACACTTTGAGTTCCCAATACCACCTTATCCTTGTGTCTTTCTCCTAAGCCCAGCCTGGCTCAACTTTCTTAGCCCTGGTATTAATGATGCTTCCTATTTGTATACAATTTTTTATGCTTTCAAAATGTTTTCAAGTGATTTCTGATCTTCACCATGGCCTGTGACTGTCAAGACACTTCTCTAGCCCCCAATTCCGCACAGAGAGAAATGCTGCCCTGGAGAACGGTGGATTTGCCGCAAGTCCTGCCATGAATGAATGACTCAGCCAGAGCGGGGACTCAGGCTGCCTGCCCATGTCCCTTCTCACACAGGGCTGCATATGCCAGACTTGCATCCAGCTGGTCGCAAAGACTTTGTGGCTGGTTTTGCTGGCTTCACTCAACAGAGGATTTATATTTCTCCCATAACATGAAATTTGGAGCAAAACCACCGAAGACTGACATAGCAGCTCCATAATGTAATCAGGTCTCAGGTTTCCCTATATTTCTGTTCTGTCACACTTGGCAAGACCTTTTCCACCCCTAAGTACCAGCTCTGCATTGCGGGGTGAAGGGCAAAGGGAAAAGATCAAAATGATGCCTGGCACTTACTTCTCCTCTGAGAAGCTTTCCTTGAAACTCTGGCCCAGGTGCTCCATCTGCATCTTATTGGCTAAAATGTATCACCTGGTCAATCATAGCTGCAAGGGAGTCTGGGAGGCTGGGTGTCTTAATCTGCACACCGATACCCTGAACAAACTCTGAGCTGTATAAGGAATGAACGGTGGGCTATGTGTGAGACCGCTGATGACCCATCTAATCTGCCTTCCACTATTGCCAAGTAGGAGCCATTTCCTTGTCCTCTCTTGCCCCAGTTCCCCACCCCCCTGACAGTGCTACAACATCCCAAGACAGTCAGACTCCACAGTTGTCACCTGTTTCTCAGCAAAACTTCTATCTCCCCAGAAAAGTATTAAAAACAACCATCTCTTAAAGTAATTAACACAACCCTAAGAAAGGTTCAGAGAATCTGTGTTCATCCCAGATTCTCTGTTGGGTTTCCCACTTCAAGTCCATGGTCCTATTGTTCTCATAAATGGTCAGAATGTCTTGTAAATTCCAACACAAATCCCAACACTGCAGCATCCAAACTGCATCTCCTGGATGTCTGAAAGAAGTAGCACAGAGTCCCTTTCTCTCACATGCTGGGATTCTGAGCTGTGGACCCTGCCCTCCAGGTGCTCTCTGTGTGGATGGCAGACATCTGTGTCCTGCTCAGCAAGTGGAGGGGCATGCGTGTCTGCAGAAGTTTGGGAGACATGCCAGGAAGGGGACATCTGAAGGGATGAGGCATGTGCAGCATGTGGTATGAATTCTTCTTCTCCTTCTTTTTTTTTGATGTAAACAAATGCACAAGAACTTTAAACTGGTAAACTTTGGTCTCCTCAAAGCAGCCACTAAGTGAAGTTTAACAATGCAGCCTCTGTTCAAAGCATTCCTTTGCAAATGCAATTTATTCGAATTGCAAGTCCTTTTCTGGATTACTTCCAAGATTATATAAAAATCTTTGGAATTTTTCTCACTGGAAAATCCTTGTCCCTTTGGATGGGTTTCATATCTGGACATGGGGAACTGGTCTGGAGACACATCTTTGAGTCAGGATGGAGCAGGGAGCAGCCCAGCCAAGAACTCTGCCCACAGCTCATCATCTTGCAGAGCTCACCTGCTGAGAGGCCCAGCTCCTTAGATCACATATGCAAAGCCCACTGAGAAGAAAGCAAAGCATTCAAAAGCAGGGGAAATTTGAAACGGGCCTTTATTTAAATCCAAGACAATAGTGTGCTTACCAGGTCTGTGGATTTGTCTTCTTGGCCAGAAGACAGGTATTTATGACTTCACATAGGGTAGGGGTTTTATCCTGAGAAACTGTTCAGCCTTCAGCACAGAGACTTCTTCCCTTATCTGCTCAGGGGGCCTCCATGTGAAAGGATTCATCCAAGGGAGCCAGTCTCCTCTGTGCTTCTGACCTTGCCTGCCTGATAGATGGCTTGCTGTCTCGACACCCAGTCGAGTTGAAATGTGGCCCATAAATCAGCAAAGTCTTCTCATCACTTCTGACCTCTCCCCCTTTTCTCTCCTCTGGTTACGTTTTCTCTCCTCCCGGCTGGATCCCAGGATGGTGGTCTGAGTCCTGTCAGCTACACAGACACTTAGAGGTCAGGTGTCCACGCGGTCCACCCCGGACACTGAGGACTTTTTTTCCTTTCGGCTCTGTAAGTGCTGGATCCCCTCACTCAGTCACCAGCACCATCACCCCATTTATGCAGAGCCACCTCTGCTGCCTCAGCCTGTGGCTCCAAGTGTGTGGACTTGGAGGGAATATCCCTCCTCCAGCGCCCAGCCCTAAGCAGGGGAATAAGGCAGCCTGAGGGTTCCTGGCCAGTGCCGGGCAGAAAAAAATTCTTCCTGAGGGGATGGGTGGGTGGGCAGCATCCAGGTGCCCCACCCACCTCTTAGCACTTGTCCAGGTGTAGGAGGAGCCCCAGGTGAGTCGTGCATTAGGACTAGACACAGGTCAGCAGGAAGCAGCATGCGACGCCCCCGGCTGGGGCTGGGCTGCAGGTCCTCCGGGGCCCTGACCCCAGGCCCGGGGACTCGGGATTTTCCCTCCTGTGTGTGGTCCTCGTCCCAGAGGAGGGCACGGGCAGCCCAGGCATTGCCCAGCAGGCAGGAGGTGGGCGCTGGGCTCTGATCCTGGAGGGGCTCTGCGGACAGAACCTTGTGCATCCTGAGTGATGGATGATAGATGTCATCACTCAGCCCCTGGGCACACACAGCAAGTACACAAAGCGCGGGCCACCAAGGTCAGAAATCTCCGCCGGGTTAGAAGCCACCATCTCTTCTGTCATCCAGACCGGAGAGCCCTCCTGCTTGGCTGACTCCTGACCGACAGCTGGCTGCGAAGCAGGACAAACTCAGCTCTTCCCAAGTCTAGGCTCAGGCCTCCAGCAAACACCAGGCTGAAACACCAGTCACACCCTCCACCCTTTTCCAGACCAGTCCCCATCCGTGTTTTAGCAGATTTTTTGAAAAAAAAAAAAAAAAAAATCCTGAAACACAAAAGGTTAAGGGATTGACCTGGGAATTCAAGGATTAAACTCAGGCCTGGATTCTTGTCCACCCCACCCCTCACAGGACAGACTTCCAGGATTCTTTCATCACTGGCTGTTCCTCTGACCAACCCCCCGCCGGCACTGTGTCACCCTGTCACTGCGTCACCCTGTCACTGCGTCAGTGAGGGCTGGGGAAGCGGGCACCGAGGTACACACAGGCCCCGTGACAGCTGGCACCACCCGGCTTTGGATTCAAGGCCCGTGCTGCAGAAGCCACCCCTTCAAAATCAATGATCCTTCCAAGGTCTCGGCAGGTGGATGACTCAGCCACAGGGTGACCGCAGAGGGGGCTTGTTTTCCAGGTGCTGAGCTTATTTCAGCGTTTGCAGAAGGCAGATTAGATGGGGCCTCTGCTAGAACTTTTCTATAACCATTGTTGTCCTAAATAAAGAAAATAACTTGATTTTGGATAGCAGAGAACGTTTTAAGAGTGTTCAGTTCACTTGTTCTCTTACCAGTTTTTAAAGATCAGTACATCATAAAATATAGTATTGAAAAATGTAAGCATAAAATTAGTGATCTCAGAAAGAAGATAAACTAAGAACTAACCTTTTGTTCATATTTTTAGTGGAAAATAAGCAGGTTCTTAGAATGTAAGGTAGGATGTCTTTATGCTTAAATCCTCTTTCAATATATTTTTTGCTCTTGCTTCCAGGAATCTTGTTTTCAAAATAAGGCCACCAGATATCACAGCAATAGGGAGCTGTAAAAATGCAGATTCCGGGCCTGAGAACAGTAGGTTCTCAAAGCCTTAGTTGGGGGCAGTGAAGCACAGGCTGGCCGGTTGTGACCTGAGGCCCAGTGGACCTTCCTGTTTACTCTGCCCACTATCAGATTACCGGGCTTCACCCTTCTCTCCAAACAGCTACCAGAAATCAGAGAAATCTGGCCAGGCGTGGGGTTAGAATACATTAAAGGCACTGCTGCAGAACAGTTTGAAAATCTTTACGGAGCAGGTCAGGCAGGTTCCCAAGCAGCAGGTCATTCCCCTCTGGGCCTTGACAGGTGCATGCAATGTAGTCACTCAACAGAGCATGGAAAAGTGTCCGATCAACCATCAAGAAGTCCAGCTCTAAGGGCCAGGGTCCCCATCTGGGACAGATCCTACAGGCCTGCTTGTGAAGAGAGCATTACCCCCTCCCCCTCACACCCCAGGCCCCGGGGGGGACACACAATGATCTATAAGAGGTTCCATCTACCCAGAGTCTTCCCCTGCCAGCAAGAGTCCCTGTGACTTCAGAGAAAAACCCGCAGACACCAGAGACAGGCCTGGGGGGTGAGCCCTCCATTTACAAAGCAGTTTACAGCCCTGTTGTTGGTTAATTACACTGTCATTTCGCCAATAGGAGAGTGAGAATCACTTGGATGCAAACTCATCTGTGGAGAAAAGTAAGACATGAGTAAAGCCGTAGCAGACTTGTTTTCTATTTCATCACCATCTCTGACGTCCCACTGAGATATACAATGTGGTCATCTTGAATATACTGTGTACATTACGGGGCTGCCCGGTTGGTGCTGGTGGTAAAGAACCTGCCTGCCAATGTAGGAGACATAAGAGACACGGGTTTGTTCCGTGGGTGGGGAAGATTCCCTGGAGGAGGGCATGGCAACCCACTCCAGTATTCTCGCCTGGAGAATCCCATAGACAGAGGAGCCTGGTGGGCTACAGTCCATGGGGTTGCCTAGAGTTGGATACGACTGAAGCGACTTAGCACGCACACTCATTACACTCAAGTATTACGTTTGAATGTCAGTATCTGATGCCCTTTCCAGTCTCTGGTTTCTGTTCAGCAAACACTGATTGGCATGTACAGTGTGTATGGGATGGGTGAATGCTTTGTAGGTGAAAGAGATGCCTGCTCTCCAGAAACCCTCAAGTTCCGGGCTTGACAGGCTCTGCACTGGACTGGAAGTGATCTGTCACAATACCTCTCATTCCCAGAGCCCTGCCAGGGCCGGGTGGCTTCTGTTCCCCCTACTGCTCACCTGCTCCACCCCGCTGAGTCCTCAGAGGCTGCCCCGACTGGGCTACACCTGGGCTCTTGTGCCCTCGGGCTTCTGCTGGGTTTGCACAACTGGGAGCCCAGCCAGTGGGGAGGGAGGGGGCAGTGGGGTCAGGACCCTTGCAGGGCAGCTCTCCACCTCGGGGTCTGGCACAGCCTCTCCTGGGCCTGGCGCTCCACGGCTACCCCCTGGGTGGGCACTGCCCTGAGGCTTCCCTGCCCCGGTGAATGACTCCTTTTTGAGATATTTTTCAAGTCTCCCCCTCCTGCCATGCCTGACTAGCATTCCTCCCATGACTTTGGTGTTATTGAATTAAATTCTCAAATATCACAGTGAGGTGAGTATTCCCAACTTCACTTTACAGACCCTGGGAGGGACTCTCAGGTGGGTTAATGGATCTACCGAGACCGCAGGTGGGAGAGCGGACTTGGGGGAAGTGAAGTCCGTCTCTGTTTGGCTTCACAACCTCTGGTTTTCCTGATCACCGTGAGAATCATCCTGTGTGAGAGAAGCCTCATGGAACAGATTAGTCAAGAGCTGCCAAGTTAGTAATAAAAATAATAATGCTTATTTTCTGGTCTCTTTCCCTGAGTCTGTCCAGGGAAATGTGGTCAGGCCATCACTGGCTTCAGAATATGGCTCAAGTCTAACCGTTCCCGACGGGGAAGCTGTCAGCTGACCAGCTGGTTAGAGCGCGGCAGTGGTGAGACCACATGGAGCCCCTCATTTCTGGTTAATTTAATACCATGATGAACTGTGTCACAGGCCTCAGGCTGCACCCCACACCACAGGGACCCCTGCCCAGGCCAAGCACGCTTCACAGCCACAGACCCCGATGGAGTTGTTCTGCTGCCCGCCGGAAGAGGCGGCCCCTGAGGCACAGGGGCAGAGCGGGTGGCAGAACTGCCCTGTCACTTCCAGGCTGGGTCGAGGGGACGGCCAAGCTCCCCTGTCTGACCTGCTCTGTCCCTGGCTCTCCAGGGGCCACAGGTCCAGCCTGAAGCAGAGCTGAAGACGGCAGCTCTTCACTACAGGAGCTTCATCGCTGGGGAGAGGAGTTGTTTGAGACCCATGTTCCAGACTGGGCTTGCTGTCCCCTCTTTTTCTCCTTTATTTACTCTGCCAGTGAGCAGGCCAGATGACTATGGAGTGTCCACTATTTTCAAGGCAAGTGCAGGGTTCCCACACCCTTCTGCACCATTTCCTTGGGTTGCCCTATATGCTTCTGCCCCTCTTCTTACTCACCTCCAAAATGACCCCTCTCCTTCTTCCCCTTCCTTGGCAAGACAAGCTTCCAGCCCTGGAATCTTTTTTTTTTTTTTTTTTTTGACTGCACTGTGTCTTAGTTGCTGCATATGGGATCTAGTTCCCTGACCAGGGATAGAACCTGGGCCCCCTGCATCAGGAGCTCAGAGTCTTAACCGCTGGACCACCAAAGAAGTCCCCAGCCATGGAATCTTGACAGTCTTATGAGGGAGAAATTCCTTGGTTAATAATTCAGCAGGGTGGCCTGACAGCTCTCCTGAGCTCTCCCTGGGTCATTAAACCACCTGGATGACAATCACAGGATACAGGAAAGAGTTTGGGTTGTTCCCTGGCTTCCCTGGTGGCTCAGACGATAAGGAATCTGTCTGTAATGCAGGAGACAGGGGTTCTCCCCCCCGAGTTGGGACAATCCCCTAGAGAAAGGCATGGCAACCCATTCCAGTACTCTTGCCTGGAGAATCCCATGGACAGAGGAGTCTAGTGGGCTACAGTCCATAGGGTCACACAGAGTCACTTTTCACACTGAACCCCTGGAGGGGTGGCTGTGTTCTGTGTCTGTGCTGGAGGAGGATGATGAAGGAGGAACTTGCAGATTCCCCACCTTCCCTCCCAATTTCCATCAAGAGGCAAACGTCTTCCTCTCATTGCTATCTCCCCTCTGCCCCTTCCCTGGACCCTGAGGCTCCAAATGCCCCTTCCAGGGCTCTTGTCCCAACGCAACAAGGGGACTTAACTCCCATTAGGAACAGAACCTACAGGCTCCTCTGCTGGAGAATCCAGAAGAGGTGGAAGAGGAGCTTCCAGATACTAGCTCCAGAGTCTGTGCCTTTACAGCCACCTCCACATGCAAGTTTAAGTGATGGAGGGGTGGGGTGGGGTTGGGGCAGGCACTGGAGCCTTACAGAGGATGCAGAGCGGGAGGCAGAAGGAGGAGACCTCGGAGCCACGCGGGCACAGGGTGGACAGACCCCACCTGGCCACTGCAGCCTCTAAGCCTCCCCTCTGCCTCCACCCTTCCTCACCCTGTGAATGGGTTTCAGTTCCATTCATACTCTGACTCCATTGAGGGACTTACTCTCATAAACCCGGGCAGCCAGGCTGACACAAGGATGGAAAAAACAGCTGACACAATCCTAGTAACGTCTGGTCCCTCTCCAAACACTTGGACAAGTCTTGTAGAGTGTTAGAAACTAGCAAAAATGGGACAAACATTGACTCTATAACAATACATATGAAAAAAAGAGAGAGTTCAGAGCGGCCTGACTCACCGCTGTGTGTCACAGGGGGCGACAGGAGGACGTGCACAATTCAAAATGACTGCATGAAATTTGCAAACGGAGGCCAAATGCTTCCTTGCTTTTGAGAGGCCCATGCATTGCCTAACATTCAGGTAGGCTTGTTGAGGGCCTTTGCGTAGATCCACTTCCAGAACTGCCATTTCCACCAGAGTCTGTCAGACAGCAGAGCACTCTAAGGGGTCCACTCTCACTGGAAGTTGGGGAAGGACAGGGAAGCCTGGCATGCTGCAGTCCATGGGGTTGCAAAGAGTCAGACACGACTGAGCGACTGAACAACAACTCACTGGGAAGATCTGATGTTCTCCTGCTGCCCTGGAGGGAGAAGTCCGGCACGGCCATGGTCCCCTAACCTCACAGACAGGGAGTGAGAGCGAGTTTTCACCGAGTAGCTAAAACACCCAAACATTCCAAACAAAAACTTAAAAACCTCCAGTCAGTTTCTCATCAGCTGTCTTCCCTGAAGAACTCAGACAACTGCTTTCCTGGTGACCTCACATGCATGCCTTTGGACATTTGAAGAGTCAGCCTCAACAGGCTGGACAAGGTGTTGAAGGAGATGGGTTATGACAGTGATGAGTCCCGGCCTCCAGGCATGCCTACTGGTGTGGATCCGAGCGGCCCAGCCCTCCAGGTGCACCCCGCCCACCAGGGGCGGCCACGCGGTTCAGAGGTCAAGTCTCCCAGCCACTTGAGCCATCCTTTCCCACGGCCCAGTGTGCCCGGCTTATCTCAAAAGCCGAAAACAGGAAATCTGTTAAGAGTTAACAATGGTTATCTCTGGGTGGAGGAGCTGTAAGTGACTTATTTCTGCTTTAAACATTTCTCTATATTCCCCAATGGGCTTTCATAATTTAAAAAAAAAGCAAGCCTGAGATAACCCCTGCTTCCTATTTATCATTTGTTATCTTGCGTTTTTCTGTCCCAGGAAGCTTCCGCCCACCTTTCACGGAAGTGCCTATACATTTCCATTTGTGAGGAGAACACGGTAAACTTCTCTTACACGTGGTTCTGCCTCTTCTGTTCAACTGTAATTGCCTGGGTGACAAGGATTCCAAAACAGGGGCAGCCCCTCCGGCTCCTAAAGTTGCACAGAGACTTTTTAGCTGATACTTTGATTCTGAGTCTAAGCATTTAGTAATAATAACAACAGCATTTAGGGAGAGTTTATGCCAGAACCTGTCTAAGCACTTCAGAAGCACTAACACTGGATCCTCAAGGAACCCTTGGAGCCAGAGGCAGTCATTGTCCCCATTTCACAGACGATACTGGGAAGGCACAGAGCGGCATAGTAAATTGTCTGGCATCCCACAGTGAGCAAGAGGCAGGGCTGGAGCTGGAATCCAGGCAATCTGACCCCCAAACCACAGTTTACATTTATTAATAAAAAATGAGCATGCTAAATCCCTTCAGTCTTGTCTGACTCTCTGTGACCCCATGGACTGTATCCCACCAGGCTTCTGTGTCCGTGGAATTTGCCAGGCAAGAACATTGGAGTGGGTTGCCATGCCCTCCTCCAGGGGCTCTTCCCAACCCAGGGACTGAACCCTCATCTCACTATGTTTCCTGCACTTCAGACGGGTTCTTTACCACTAGCGTCACTGGGAATAAACTTTAACTTACTTTCCTTGCAGGCCCTCCTGTTGCTGTGCATGGTGGGGAAAGACCAGTCACACCATCAGTCTTCCCAGAAACAACAGCAAGGCCACCATGAGTAACCCAGTCATGGGCCAGAGGGGCAGGAAATCTTTTGCATTCTGCTGTGTTTTCCCACACAGCAGGACACCAGTCCCTTGATAATCACTAACTAGAAGTTTAGCAGAAGAGGTGGAAGGTGATTTCTGCAAAGGAGCAAACAACCCCCAGGGGTTTGCAGAAGGAAGGAATCTCAGAGCCAGAGAAGATCACAGCAGGGCAGGAGCTGCCCATTTCCACAAACAAACCCACAGAGGCATTTGGTGGTTGCTCCTTGCTGCCATGCTGGGGAACATAACTACAAGACGCGGGCTGTTTGATAACAGTGTCAACATCTGATGCCCCAGTGGTGATCTGGTGGGAAGAAATTCTGTCTAAAATGCCGAGGTCTTCTGCACTGGGATGCTTTTTCAAAGCGTTCTTCTGGGTATGAGTGGATGGACTCATGCGTATCCGTGGACCTGCCCCTGAGGGTCGCTGCTTGTCTTGGGCTTTGGGCAGCTGGTGGTGGTCCAGCCCTGGGGAGGGCTGTCTGTGATGGAGATGGGAGATATGACTCCACACAGGACAAGTTTGGACCCCCAGCTAAGTGAGGAGACACACTGGGGAAAGCATGCAGGGGCTCTGCTCTGAGCAGGTCCTCACTTCTCAGGGCCCTCTCTGGGGCAGCCACTCTCACCAAGCAGATGTCATCACAGATGTTCACCTCAGTGGGGCAAAAAGTTTCTGGAGAAGAGGCTCCTGTAACAGCCCCATGAAGGTGCTTCCCTCCATGCTGTGTCCACAGGAAACCATCCACCAGAGGCTGGGGAAGGACCAGCAAAGGTGAGTTTCGTCGTTATTTTTTTTCCTGCAGTATCAATGTGAAAACTTTTCTGTTGAATTTGTACAGAATTTTCGAGTTTTAAAATAGTCTCAGGTTTATGCTTGGCAAGACTTGATGAGAACTTAAAAACAACAGCAAAGAAGAGAACAAGGCCTGGGGGTGTCGAGCATCTCTCCAGCCCTGCTTCACACCTGCATGGGGCTGCGGGCATGTGACCTCACCCCTCTGAGGCTCCAGGGTTCTCTGTGACCTGGGAACCAGAGCTGATGTCTCCCTCTGTGGCATTAGATCTGCGTTCAGCTCTCGGTGCAATCTGAGGTGTCGGTCCCACTGCTCCGCTGTGGGGAGTGTCTGGTGTGCTGGAGGAACGGGAGCAGAATGCAGTGCTGAGGTCTTCCGGCCTCAAGGAGCCCCACGTCCACTACTTCTGTCTATGAGGTGTCAGGGTATCCGGCGGCTCCCTCCTGCTGAGATGCACAGTGGGGTGAAGCCGACCAGTGGCAGAGCCATCATGCTCACGGAGATCCAGTGCTGGTCCCCTGAGGCTGGGGCGTGAGTCCAGCATGTGACCTAGTGGTCAGCCTCCGCAACGTCTCCACACTAGGTGCTGCCCCCACGGTGAACCCTGCTGGCCTGTGACAACCAACCCCGCCCTGCAGAGATGATGGTGAGTGGCTTGAGATGAGGTTGCTTGGACCACTGAGACGCAGCGCTCGCCTGGCCCACTCCCAGGGGACGTCCGCCAGTGATGTGGGAGCGCCCCAAGAGGCTTCTGGAGAGGCCGTAAAGGGAGGCACTGAAGCCTCCTGCCGACAACCAGCAGCTGCCTGCCTGGCGAGTGAGTGAGCTGCTCTGACGTGGCCCTTCCGCCTGCGGTCCAGCCCTCACAGTGGGGTGGCCTGAGCCGACATCGGACGTCTGGGGACCCTGTGCTGGAACCGCCGGGGCGAGCTGCTCCTCAGTTCCTGACCACCAGCACCAGATTACTGTTGTCAGTGCTAAGCTTTGGGGTTAACCTGTTGTGAAGTGAGAGGTAACAGTAACTTTCACTCTGGGGGCACCTGGTAACCCAGCTGATGACTGAGGTTGGCTCCCTCAGGGTCCCTTCCTGATGCAGGAAGTGCCTGAATGTCCTTTAGGAATCATTTATTTGGGGACTTCCCTGGTGGCTGAGACTCTGCATTCCCAATGCTGGGAGCCCAAGTTCAATCCCTGGTCAGGGAACTGGGTCCCACATGCCGCAACTAAGACTCGGCACAGTCAAATAAACAAAAATCAATGTTTAAAAAATTGTTTATTTTCACCATCTCGAAAGGGCAGACCTGAGGACCTTCAGGGTCCCTTCCTTTCCCGTGGTCCTACAAGGCAAGATTCCCTGTCTCCTCCCCTGAGAGAACAATGATTCTGGAAACTTGTCATCCAGACTCCAGACCCAGTGGGTGGGTGGGTGGGGGGGTGTCCAAAAGCAAAGCCAGAAGGGTTGCACTGATCTTGAGCAATTTTTCAAAACCAAAAATAAAAACTGGAAGAAATCCACCTGAATTAAAAAAAATAAAATGTGACTGAGGCAGCATCGGCCTTAAAGTCAGCGGCCTGGTGAGCCGGGGAGGGCCCTGCTCTTGGCTCTGTGATGTTCTGCACACCCCCACACACATGTATACTCACACTTATACAAACACCCACACCCACACATATACTCACACACTCGCACGCACATACACCCACACACGAGTGCACACATACACACACACTGAATTGGCTCCCACACCCTCACGAGCTGGTTTCCAGTCAGTTCTAACTCTTGGAAAGCAACGAGGAAACACACAGTCAGACCTGACCGACCCCTAGCAAGAGGACCAACCATCGCTCCTTCGTCCACCTTCGAGGAGCTGCCCTCCAGCCTCTCCAGAAGATGTTCCAGCCTCGCCACACATCTGAGTGAAGAGCCCGACCAGGTCGACATCTGTCCATCAGGCTAGAGATGACCTGTGCGCTGCTCAGAGAAGCACTCATGAGGGGTGAACTCTTCCACATCCAGGCTTGTATGTAGAAGCCTCTCATGATTCAAATGACCTGAATGAGCAAACCCATGACCCCAGAGAACTCTGCAAACTGATAACACCCCCATGCTTCAGCAGGTGTTTCTGTAACTTGGGTTATTTCTTTGTCTTATTTAAGAAGGTAACTCCCTGGCTTTACAGAACTTATTAAACCACCAGTTCAAAAATGAATATCACCGCTGGCGATGGTTTGAATGAAAATAACTTTTGCCTAAAATCCTAAATAACTGAAGCAAAAATGCCTCGGTATGAGCACAAAGCAGTTTTGTTACAAAACTAAACTTAACAGTGGACGTGCTCCAGGTCGCCTGTTCAGAAATGTTCCGGGGGCACGTGAGGGATGAGGACCAGGAAGCACCCTGGTGTCAGCCTGTGTCCCGACGCTGGGGGATGCTGCCCTGGGCACCCCGGCTTCCAGGAAGTCAGGCTGCCCCATCTGGAGGTCATCAGAGTAAGGAACCCCTCCTGCTGAGTGGAGTCTGTCAGGATGAACTATAAAACAGTTCTGGAAAGTGAACGAGACTGCCTGAACCATACAGAGGGGGCCTTGGCATGGCTGGAGAAACAGCACAAGAGGGTAAGTGCATGGGTAAGAATCTGCAGCAACAGTAGCCAAGATCAAACACCACATCTCGACACTGAAGACCCTGCAGAGGCAGGCTGAGTTTCTGTCCCCTGAGGCCAGGAGTGGAGGAGGTCTAGGACTGAGAACAAAAATGTTGTTGCTCTATCAGTGAACAAAGGATGTCACAGCCATCAGGCCATCACATTATAGCCGCTGGGATGCTGAGCCCTGAGGGAACGCAGGGTGGAGATAAACCGGCTGCCCACTGCCCTTCTGACCCTAACACAGCACTGTAGGTCAACTATACTTCGAACAAAAAGATATGGAGGCAATAACAGCCCCCAAGTAAGGGAGGATTCCAGAGGGCAGGATCCACGTTAGAGAAAGTCCATGAGCATCTGAATGAAGATACTGGCAACAGACATGGAACAGAGAGATGAGGTTACAGTTTATTTTTGTTGGAGTTTAAAATTTTTTGTTAGTCTGTTTATTTTTATGAATAAAGCAGGAGTCAATATAAATTCTCAGATAACACAACATTTCTCAGACCTTGTCAGTCTAGTGTCAGTTCACCCAGTTCCTCACACCCTCACCTGAAGTTGGTTATAGACTAGGAAGGTTTGCTCTCCTCTGTGCAATCTCTTTGTGGCTATTATCACTCTATTATCACAGGCTAGATATTTATTCCCTAAATCCTTTTCAAGTACCTTGTCAACAAGGATATATTTATTTCACTTTGGTGTCCCCAGGATCTAGCATGGTAGGGGCTCAATAAAAGCCTGATAATAAAAACATTATGATAAACAACAGATATTATAATAGATAATTATTAATAAATGAAATGGTCATGTACCCTCAAACACTGCTCCTCCTCCGCCTTCTGTTAAGTATTAGCTAAACCGAGGCCCAGATCAGGGTAACAAGTGCTGGGGCTGCACTCAGCATGCCCAGCAGCTCAAGAGGGTCAAGAGGCTTAGAGCTGACCCATGGACTTATTTTAATATTCAGTGAATGTGGCCCCCAAGTGCAGTCCATGCCTCAGGTCTGTCCTCACATTTCCCTTATTCCTTGCAGAATCCACTGGACAAGGGGGGCTGAGGTCTCCCCCACAAGCATTTTCCTCCCTCTTTCCTGCTCCCTGCCCAGCGCTGGAGGGCTGAGGACTCAGCGGAAGCAGGGTTAGATGGCAGGGGACACAGTGACACCGATTCCATGCCCCCCCCCCCAACTTCCTCTGTATGAAACTAAGTTCCACAAGTCCTCATATAGCTAGAACTAAATGATTAACACTAGAGGCACAAACAGTTAAGACAAGATGGCCTATTAGGTTTGCAAGTTTAAAAGTATAATAACATCCAAGGTTGCAAGAAAATTAGTACTGGCCTAGGATGGGGGTGAAAAACTGATATAAACTTTCTGTAAGACAATGAAACAATGTGTGCCAAAGCCTTAAAAACATGCAACCCTTTCATGAAAAGATACTTAACAACACTATTATCAGAGAAGGGCAAATCAAAGCTAAAACAAAGTATCACCTCACACTGGTCAGAATGGCCATCATCAAAAAATCTACAAATAAACACTGAAGGAGGTGTGAAGAAAAGGGAATCCTCCTACTCTGTTGGTGAGAAAGTAAATCAGTACAGCCACTATGAACAGTATTCAGATTCTTTAAAAAACTAAAATATAGAGCTACCATATAGTCCAGCAATCGCACTTCTGGGAAAATATCCAGAAAAGACAAAAACTAATTTGAAAAGATACATGCGCCCCAATGTTCGGTCAGCACTATTTCAATAGCCAAGACATGGGAACAACCTAAATATTCATCGACAGGTGAATGGATAAAGAAGATGTGGTACATATACACAATAGAATATTACTCCACCAGTCTCCATAAATAGAATGAAATAATGCCATTTACAGCAACATGGATGGACCTAGAGATCGTCATACTGAGCGAAGTAAGTCAGAAAGAGAAAGACAAATACCATACGATGTCACTTATATGTGAAATCCACATGAACATATTTGTGAAAGAGAAACAGACTCACAGACATAAGAAAATAGTTTATGGTTACCAAAGGAGGAAGGAGTGGGAGGGATAAATTAGGAGTTAGGGATTATCATACACACAGTGCTATATATAAAGGAGATAAACAACAAGGTCCTACTGTCTAGCACAGGGAACTATATTCAGTGTCTAGTAATAACCTATAATGGAAAGGAGCCCGAAAAAGTATATATATATATATACACACACACACACACACACACACACACACACACAAAAGTACACACACACACGTGCGCACGCGCTCATGAAAAGTGAAGGTAGCTCAGTCATGTCCAACTCTTTGTGACCCCATGGACTATACAGTCATGGAATTCTCCAGGCCAGAATACTGGAGTGGGTAGGCTATTCCTTCTCCAGGGACTCTTCCCAACCCAAATCAAAGCAGGGTCTTCTGTACTGCAGGTGGACTCTTTACCAGCGGAGCCCCCAGGGAAGCCCCTATATGTCTATGTATGTATATATCTATGTATATATGTATGTATATGTGTATATATACACACATACATATAGACATGTGTGCATGCTAAGCTGCTTCAGCTGTGTCCAACTCTTTGTGACCTGATGGATTATAGCCTCCCAGGCTCCTCTCTCCTTGGGATTCTCCAGGCAAGAATACTGGAATGGGTTCCCATTTCCTTCTCCAGGGGAGCCTCCCAACCCAGGGATCGAACTCAGGTCTCCCACATTGCAGTGGGTTCTTTACCAGTTGAGCGACCAGGGAACACATTCAGTTAATACATATATAACTGAATCATTTTGCTGTACATCTGAAACTAACACAACATTATTAATCAACTATTACCTCAATAAAAATCATAGTAATAAAAGCAAAAAAAAAAAAGTGCAACTTTTTGATTCAGTGATTTCACTTCCAGAATTTATCCCTAGGACATAGTGACACCTCATATGACACTAAGATATCCACTGCAGATGAATTTACTAGCTCAATTTATAATCAACCTAAATGCCTGGTAATGAGTCCTGGTTAAATGAATTGCAGTCTCTCCATACAAGGAAATACTATGCACGCATTTAAAAAACAGTAATGATGTAGGGAATACTTTAAGATACATGGCTAAAGAGGGCAGAAAACCTCCAAAAGAGAATGTATGTTTCAAGCCCTTAAAAATTCCATTGGTTTTCGCTCTGATTCACTTGGCTGACTCAGGACTCATGTACACACACAAACACACAAACAGACACACACACTGGAGTGGGTACAGTCATCAGCGGAAGAGAGATTTTAAACCTTTCTGGAAGACAGAGCCAGTGCAAGTGTGTTTATGGTTGAAACAGTGCAGTGAGCCGCGGCCCCGAACACAGCCCTGGGCTGGGTGGGGGCCAATCCTACTGGCAAAACCCCAGGGAAGCTCTGGGCTTGGGGCCAATGGGCTTAAAGAGTAAGAACAAAAGAAGGTGCTGAAAACAGGAACCGACTGGAAGCTCTCCTAGGGAACCTCAGAGCTGTCTTCCCAGCCCCACTGTTATGGAAACCAGGGGCATTTACTTCTCCCAAAACGGGGGCTTCTTCTAAAAAGTTAAGGACACTGTCCAGAGAGAATCCCCACTCCCAGGGCAAGTGATCCTGCACAGACTCACTCAGGAGTGAGTTCCTGGGTCCAGAGGTCCCGTCCACGTGGACTCACTCCCAAGGGGGACATGCCTGTGAGGGGCAGGGCTGCACAGCCCAGGCAGCCCAGGAATTGACCAAGATCTTGGCTCTGACAATAAACAGGCTACATTTTACACCAAAGGGTCAAGTCCAATGTTGGAGGAATAAGAAACATAAGTTTCAGCCTGGGCACAAAATGCAAAGGTGACCCACAGAAGAACTAACTACACATAGTAATTATTAAAATTGGCAAAATAGTGCAAACAAACTTCTTTCATACCAGAAGCTCAAAAGATATACCCTAAAAAAAATAGATATACCCTAAGTTGATATATTATCTCACACGCTAGCAAATATATACCATAAGTTGATAACTCATCTCACACGCTAGCAAAGTAATGCTCAAAATTCTCCAAGCCAGGCTTCAACAGTACGGACACCGTGAACTTCCAGATGTTCAAGCTGGATTTAGAAAAGGCAGAGGAACCAGAGATCAAATTGCCAACATCCACTGGATCATTGAAAAAGCAGGAGAATTCCAGAAAAACATCTACTTCTGCTTTATTGATTACACCAAAGTTTTTGACTGTGTAGATCACAACAAACTGTGAAAAATTGTTAAAGAGATGCGAATACCAGACCACCTGATCTGCCTCCTGAGAAATCTGTATGCAGGTCAAGAAGCAACAGTTAGAACCATACATGGAACAACAGACTGGTTTCAAATAGGGAAAGGAGTACGTCAAATCTATATATTGTCACCCTGCTTATTTAACTTATATGCAGAGTACATCATGAGAAATGCTGGACTGGATGAAGCACAAGCTGGAATAAAGATTGCCAGGAAAAATATCAATAACCTCAGATATGCAGATGACACCACCCTCATGGCAGAAAGCGAAGAAGAACTGAAAAGCCGCTTGATGAAAGTGAAAGAGGAGAGTGAAAAAGTTGGCTTAAAACTCAACATTCAGAAAAGATCATGGTGTCTGGTCCCATCACTTCATGGCAAATAGATAGGGAAACAGTGGAAACGGTGACAGACTTTAATTTGGGGGCTCCAAAATCACTGCAGATGGTGACTGCAGCCATGAAATTAAAAGATGCTTGCTTCTTTGAAGAAAAGTTATGACCAACCTAGACAGCATATTAAAAAGCAGAGACATTACTTTGCCAACAAAGGCCCATCTAGTCAAGGCTATGGTTTTCCCGGTAGTCATGTATGGATGTTGAGAGTTGAACTATAAAGAAAACTGAGCACCGAAGAACTGATGCTTTTGAACTGTGGTGTTGGAGAAGACTCTTGAGAGTCCCTTGGACTGCAAGGAGATACAACCAGTCCATCCTAAAGGAAATCATTCCTGAATATTCACTGGAAGGACTGATGCTGAAGCTGAAACTCCAATACTTTGGCCACCTGATGTAAAGAACTGACTCATTGGAAAAGGCCCTGATGGTGGGAAAGATTGAAGGCAGGAGGAGAAGGAGACGACAGAGGATGAGATGGTTATACAGCATCACCGACTCAACGGATATGAGTTTGAGTAAACTCCAGGAGTTAGTGATGGACAGGGAGGCCAGGTGTGCAGCAGTCCATGGGTCGCAAAGAGTCAGACATGACTGAGTGACTGAACTGAACTGGGATGACACAGCAGTGCATTTGACTGTGAATGCTCTCCCCTGTGGGTGTAACTTCCAATGTTTCATGTGCACGTAGATTTTCTCCAGCAAAACCCAGGTAACTGGGACTCAGTAGAGAGCCAGGGCCTTACAATTTTTTTTGCCATGAAAGGGAGACTTCAAAAGGGCATTTGAGCACCCAGCCATCTTGTAATCATCTTGTGTTTCACTCTCTCCTTCACTTACTATATCTACTTTAATTTCTAGTATTTCCTTCCCTGATAGAGTTATAAGAGCTTTTTCATTCCCTCCACTACTCTGGAAGCCTGCATTCCTTACCTCCCCCTTTTCACCGCCTTTATCTTCCCTTCAAGATTATGCCTAATCTGAAGGTTCCCAGAAATATAGCTTTCAGAGAGGAAACGCAGCTAAAATCCTATCAGTCAATTCCTCAAACGTTCAAAAGGGCCCATGGACGTGCACACATGGTCACCTTTCCAATCTGTGTTCCCACATTCGCTCAAATGCACCGGATCCACTTTATCTGGAATCTTGAATGAATTTAGGAACAAGATTTTTCTTTTGTGTCTTTTTCTTGACAAGCTTACCTATTACTCCCATTTCTTTTAGCAGGTTCTTGGCTTCAGACCTGTCGTGTGGGGTCTGTGTAGAGGGGCCCTGGCCCTCACCTTGAACTTGCCTGTGTTTTGCTCAGGAGCCAGAGCCAGCCCTGTGGGACTGTTGGGACATAGATCTAGTGAGACACAACGCTGGGATTGTTCCGTGCACGCCGCCAGCTAACTGTCGGCTCTGCAGGGACCGTCAGGGCTGGTCTCCGCTAAACAACTCTTCCACCAACTTGCGAGGAAATCTCATGAATCCCACCAACACCAGCAGTGGGATGGTTCACCTCTTCATTTCATTTCATACGAGCAGACACTGAGTGTAGAGAGAAGATAATTCAGGTTCTAACAGTGAGAGAGGAAAGATCTGGCTGGTTAATATTAAGCAGATACTCTCTGTGGCTTTCACAGCAGAAATCTATTTTCTCAGAGGTCTGGAGGCTGGATGTCCAAGGTCAAGGGGTCAGCGGGGTTGGTTCCTTCTGTGGCCTCTGTCCTTGGGGTGCAGCAGCCAGGGTTTTCTGTGTCTTCACATGGTCTTCCTCTGCCCGTGTCTATCCTGATTGTCTCTCTCATAAGGGTACCGATTGGTTTGGGTTAGGGCCCTTCCCAGGGGCCTCGTTTTAACTGAATTCTCTCTTCAAAGGCCCCTTCTCCAAATACAGTCAGATTAGTCAGATTCTGAGGTTCTAGGGGCTAGGCCTTCAGCATACAAATTTGGGGGGACATAGTTCAGCATAACAGAGACTTTTCATTTTTATCCTAAACTTTTCACATCTATCCTATTCTCTGCTGGCTTATTTTAGCTCATTTCCTATACCACCCTTTTGCTTTTCTACTCCCTCAATATATATATATATATATATATATATATACACACATATACACAAAATTTTTACTTTATGCTTAAGAAGAGTTGCTTCACAATGTAACAATGATGTGTTACAGGTATATAGCAAAGAGATTCAGTAATACCCATACAAGTATCTATTCTTTTTCTAATTCTTCCCCCATTTTGGTTATTACAGAGTATTGAGTAGAGTTCCCCATGCTATACAGTAGGTCCTCACCAGTTATCTGTTTTACATGTAGCAGTGTGTGTACGTCGGTCCCAAACTCCCAGTCTATTCCTCCCCTCACAACCCTTCCCCCCTGGTAACTACAAGTCTGGTTCTCTATGTCTGTGAGTCTGTTTTTGCTTTGTAAATAAGTTCATTCATATCCTTTTTTTTTTTAGATTCCACATTTAAGTGATGTCATACGGTATTTGCCTTTCTCTGTCTGACTTATTTCAGTCAGTATGACAGTTAGTCATGACAGTCTCTAAGTCCATCCATGTTGCTGCAAATGGCATCGTTTCATTCTCTTTAATGGTTGAGTAGTATTTCATTGAATATATGTACCACATCTCCTTCATCCCTTCCTCTGGATGGATGTTTAGGTTGCTTCCATGCCCTGGCTGTTCTAAATAGTGCTGCAGTGAATGTTGGGTGATGCACCCTTTCAGACCATAGTTTTCTCTGGATACATGCCCTGAAGTAGGATTGCTTGATCATAAGGGAGCTCTATTTTTAGTTTTGTGAGGAACCTCCATACTGTTCTCCATAATGGCTGCACCAGTTCACATCCCCGCCAACAGTATAGAAGGGTTCCCTTTTCTCCACCATCCTCTGTAGCATTCATTGTTTGTAGATTTTTCTCTGATGGCCATTCTGCCTGGTGTGAGGTGATATCTCATTGTAGCTTTGATTTGCATTTCTCTAATAGCGAGTGCTCTCTCATCATATATTTATTGAGCTTCCATATTACTGAGCTTCCACACACACTGACCTTGCTCACACAGTGCTTGGTGTTGGAGACACCATGATGCCTCCCATCCCTGAGCAGATGACATGTAAAAACATCGTAACCATCTGGTTAGCACCTTAAAGAAGGGACAGAGAATGTTTTGTGGGAATTCAGAGGACCAGCAATTCCTGCCTGGGAGCAAAGTCTGAGCAGAGAAGACGACAAGCAAGAAGCTTTTAAAATGACATGTGTGAGTTTGTGAGGAAGAGACACAAAGGCAACATCATAGTGGAAAAAAGACAAGGAGTGCCAAGTGCGCAGGCCTGACAGGGTATGCACAGCGCAGCGTGTAGTTGCCAGCAGGCTGAGGGCGGCGAGTGGACAGAAACGGAGCCGGAGAAGCGGGTCAGAGCCAGGCCAGGAAGTTAGGACTTGAGCAGAGGAAGTGGACTTACGTTTACAAACAGTAATTAACTAGCAAATTACTCTATTAAAACCCAGGTTTCTGAATATGTTCTAAGTGCAAAGCGCCATTGTACATCACTGAGCCTTGAGCCAGCTGGACTCCAGAGACCACACACCTTTATCTCACACTTGCCTTCCCCAGGTTCCCAGCACTGTCACCATGAATGAAAATAGGAGTAGATGAAAATGAAGTCTTTTCTTTCCAAGAAACAATCGTCTCTGTGCCTGACACCTATCCACGAACACAAAGATGCCCACATACATATGTCTATATAAAACACTTCCCCTTCATATGTGTATTTAAGGGAAAGTGTTGTAAGCACTGCTGGATACATGCCTGTTTTCACAATGGTCAAATTAGAACATATTTAAAAAGCTGGATGAGTTGAATTCTTCATTTTATAGGCTGATGGAAGCAGGATCCTTTAAATTAAGATGAAGTGAAATCAACTGGCCCTTTTTGTCAGACATCAAACAGCCCTTTCCTAAAAAGCCCCCTTTGTTCCTTATACTACTCAAAACAAGGCTGTTTGCCCCACAGGACCCTTTCTTACTGGAATCTTCTTAGCATTTACACACATGCTGGACAACCTCACACTCACTTTATATTGCTCTCCAGTGGTTTCAAATAAGTGATTTCCTTTATAAACCATTAAAAATGTAACATTTATATCTTTCCATTACCCATAGCACCTGCTGTACAGAAAATATAAGAAGGGCAAACACAGTACACAGTGCCAAATTCTCTATGGATTATGAACTCTTTCAATTCTTATAAAAATCTGTGAGGTAGGCACCATTATTATCTTTATTTTAAAGATACATCAAAAACTGAAGCACAAAGAGGCCAAGCGACTTGCCCAAAGAGCCATGGCTAAGTGGGCCTTGTGGGATTCGAGCTGAATGTGACTCTAGAGTCTGGACCTTGACCACACAGTTAGAAGGTCTCCTAAGAATTCATTCACACTCAGTACACATCTGAGCCCAGGGACCAGGGACAGGACTGACTCCTCTGTCCACTCAGCTGCTGGGGGCGGTGGAGGGGGGCAGGCAGCAAAGTGCTGGGCTCCCAGGACAGTGCCTGGCAACGCGTCTCACCGCGCGCCCAGCTCTGTCCTGGGCGCCAGGCCGCCCAGCTGTGCAAGGTCAATAGACCTGTGTGTGCGGCCAGCTCGAGGCCACCGACAATGACCTGCTTTCTTCTCCCGGGGCGTCAGCAACGACATCACCAAAAGGCTTTTGTTTTTATAAAAATGGCTCAAAGAGACTGCAAACGGCAAATGGTGGTTATCATTACTTTCAATCTTTTCTCTAAAACTATGAAGGATAAATTATAGTTAATAATATTAATAACAGCTACCATTTATTGAGCCCATGATATATGGCAGGTACTGGACCAAGTGCTTGATTGCCCTGTCTCATTTAATCTCCCCCAAGACCCCAAGCAGGAAGAACGAGGCTCCCACTTACAGACAGAGAAAGAGGTGTAGGGGCGACACCAGCAGAGAGAGCTCCCCTCCTCCTCCCGCCCCCTTCCTTTTCCTCACTCCTTTTCTGCCCTCTCCCCTCTCCCCAAAATGACTTCTGATCCTGTCCATTTTTCTCTCTCTCTTTATAAACTGAAGTATACATGACACACAGTAAAATACAACTTATTTTTCAGTGTCAATTTCATTTAGAATAAGATAGCATTACAGTTACATATTTTCTTTTAGATCTTAATCTCTTATGATGCATAATAAATCTTTACAATGAAATGGTAAGATGTCTGCTTTGTATAAAAATTTTTCAATGAGGGCATAGATTAAACAAAAACAGGACACATCTGTCCCCAGGTCTAGGTGGGGACATTTCTAGCACCTGGAGGACCCAGCCCTTTGTGTCTACATTTATTGCCTCTCAGAAAAACCAGTAAAGTCCTGGTGAAATCCACATCAAAGCGAGAGCTTCTGGGTGACAACATTCTTCTGGAGCATCAGATTTTATCAGCAAAGCTATCTATGCCTGAGGTGCATTTGAAATCAGAAAAGTTGTATGGGAATTCCTGGTGGTCCAGTGGTTAGCACTCTGTGCTTTCACTGCCAAGGGCCTGTGTTCAATCTTTGATCAGAGAACTAAGATTTCACAAGCCACGTGGCATGGCCAAAAAATAAAGAAAATAAAATTCTACCTTTAAAAAAAAAAGAAAGAAAGAAAAGTTCTTGACCCACCCAGGTTAGACTTCACTTGGACCTCAGAAGCTAATTTCAATTTCAATTCAATTCAGCAAAAGTGATTTGCAGGAATCCTCTTTAGGAGGACAGGCATTTCTAAAACAAGGTGCTCACACAGAGCCTCTCCTCCCGCCCCTCTTGCATCAGGCTGAGTGTGGGGGTGGTCTGGGGCGGCCCCAGGGCCGATAACCATCACATGGCCACTATTATCGATGCTGTCCTTGTTTATGCTATAAACATGGTATAAAACTTACTTGGAGATAATCATAAAATTCAGTGACATTTGACAACCTAAATAGTATAGAAAAGCTGGCAATAATCAAGGACTTGGCATGTTCTAAAGCAGAACTGTGTTGCAATTTTTTAAATACCTTAAAACTTTCTGCAAGTGTTAAGTAGAGTAACAGATTGCTTAAAAGTTTATGGATATGCTTTTTTTTTTTGGATAAACTGAACTTCTAGATTCTATCCTATTAGTTGATAAACTTCAACTCCATCACATCTAGTTAGACTCTAGAATGAAGAGTCTTTGTGAAAGAGACTGCTTTGTGCTTTGTGAGTAAGGTGGTGAGTTGGAGAAAATCAGGAGCAGGTGGAGGACCTGCTGAGGCAGAGCTAACCTGAGAGGGAGGGTCACTTCCAGTGTGTTCTTTTTAAATACAGCAGGATTATTTAAGGCCACTGAAATTTGAAAGGTTGCAGAAAACAAATGAAGTGATCGCTGAAAAGTGCTGGAGTCAGCCCCACATGCAGCAACTCCTCCTCAGCTAATAACCAGGAGAAGGCCACACTGGGCCTTCAGCCGTGTGGGTCAAGAGGCCGCCTTTGCTATTTTCTCCCCACAGGACTGAGGAGATGGCAGTTCTGGAGAAAGCGCTGCGTCTGTGAAAAAGGATGAAAATTTCCGTAAAGGGATGTATGCTTGAGAGCGGGCTTCTCCACAGGGAACGCTTATCTCAATCCTCCTTCATCCTTCCTCCCTGCCCCTCAGATGCCACGTCTGAATCGCACCTGGAGAATTCATGGGCCTGTTTCTCTGAGCGTGTGGTCTCATGTGATGCCGGAAATGTAGCCCCTGCATTTATTCAGGTGCTGGGAGGAGGCATGAGATAAAGGGGGTAAAAAAGCCTTTTCTGTGGCCCAGGTCTCTGGACAATGTGAGAACGCAGGGGCGATGGCAGCAAGCGCTGATTCTGGGAGAAGGAAACACACTGCTTCCTCTGAAGCAGTGATCCTGAGCAGGCACCAGGCTTGCGTGCATGATGGCTGCCCAGGGCACTCATTCCCGGGGCAGAGCCCGGCCTCAGGGCTCCACGCAGCCGGCCCACCCAGTGAACACTGTCTCCTTCTCAACTGTGTGTGGGCAGAGCCTTGCCAACCCCAGGTCCAAGGAGAGAACACGGTGGGGCAGAAAGACCTCTGCTCTGCCCCTGCCTGGAAGGGCTCTGAAAGTGATGCTGAGCTGACGTTTACCTTTGGAAGGATGTTTCCTGCCA
This sequence comes from Cervus canadensis, assembly GCF_019320065.1. NCBI lineage: Eukaryota > Metazoa > Chordata > Mammalia > Artiodactyla > Cervidae > Cervus > Cervus canadensis. The sequence continues at coordinate 81,727,300 of NC_057394.1, read as the reverse complement.
CTGGGAAATACCGCTTTTTACCAATTTTGCTGGATATATATGTACAATTTATAGTACATGTATAATGTATGCATATATTTACTTATACAGTTATATGTATACACAGATACCGACACAAGAAGTGAAGGATCACAAAGGATCAGACAACCATGACCCCACCAAACAAAACCAATAAAGCTCCAATAACTGATTCTGAAGAAATGGAGATCTATAAACTCTCTGATGAAGAATTCAGAATAATCCTCTTATAGAAATTTAGTAAACCACAAGAACACACAGATGATTAAATGAAATTTAGAAAATAATACAGGAACAAAATGAAAAATAGAAACATCAAAATAAAACAGATTCCTAGAGCTGTAGAATACAATAGCCAAAGTGAAGAATTCAACGGAGAGCTTTGCAAGCAGACATGACCGAGCAGAAGAAAGAAGCAGTGATCTGGAAGGCAGATAACGTGGACTTAACACAGCCAGAGGAAAAGAAAGAATGAAACACAAATAAGGAAGCCTGTAAGGCTCATGGGACACCATCCAAAGAAACAATATATGATCTCAGAAGGAAAAGAGAAAGGGACAGAAAGTATATTTAAATGGCTGACACTAATGGGGGAAGGTGGTCAAAGGGTACAGAATTCCAGTTATAAGATGAGTCAGTTCTGGGGAACCTAATGAATAGCGTAGTGACTACAGTTATAATCTTATTCTGTAAACTTGGAAGTTAGTAAGAGAGTAGTTATTAAAAATTATCACCACACACAACATGGCAATTATCTGTTAACTAATCTTATTGTGGTAATTATTTAACAATATATTAAGGGGGCAACAGAGGATTGAGATGGTTGGATGACATCACAGACTCAATGGACTTGAATTTGAGCAAACTCTGTGGAGATAGTGAAGGACAGAGAAGCCTGGAGTGCTGCAGTCCATGGGGTCACAAGGAGTCAGACACGACTTCGTGACTGATCAACAGCAACATATATGAAATCATCATGCTGTACGCTTTAAACTTATAAATGTTATACATCAACTAATCTAAATAAAGCTGGGGAAAAACCTGTGTGGCAAATGAACAGTGACAAGGCAGCTTAGTTAGGGAGAAAACATTTGAAAGCCATTTATTTAATAAGGGATTAATATCCAGAATGTATAAAGAATGCTTACAACTCAACAATAAAAAAACAAATAGCTTGATTAAAAAATGAGTGAAGGACTTAAATATTTCTCCAAAGAAGATAAACAAAAGCCCAAAAGCATGTAAAAAGATGCTCGAAATCACTAATCATCAGGGAAACACACATCAATACAACAATGAGACTTCACCTCACACCAGTTAGAGTGTCCATCATCAAAATGACAAGAAACGACAAGTGTTGGTGAAGATGCAGAGGAAACGGAAACCTTGTGCACCCTTCATGAGACTGCAAAATGGTGCAGCCACTGTGAAAAGTAGCGGAGATTCATCAAAAAATTAAAAACAGGATGACCACAAGCTGTAGCATTGGTACTCTGGGTATATATACAAAAGAATCAAAACCAGGATCTCACAGAGGTGTTTCCACTCCCATGTACAATACAGCTTTGTTAAGAGCAGCCAAGAAGTGGCAACAACCTAAAAATGTTCATCGACGGATGAATGGATAAATAAAATGGGGCACAGCCATACACTGGAATATTACTCAGCCTTAAAAAGGAAGGAAATCTTATCATATGCCACCACATGGATGTACTTGAGGACATACTAAGTGAAATAAGCCTATCATAAAAAGACAAACGTGGTATGATTCCACTTCTATGAAGTATTGAAGAAGTCGGACTCAGAGACAGGCAGCGGGACGTGGTTACCAGGGGCTGGGGAGAGAGGGGGTGGGCAGGTTTTCTGTGGGTGTAGAGTTTCAGGTTTATAGGATGGGAAGTTCCAGAGCTCTGCTGTGTCACAGTATGCACAAGGCTAACATTACTGCACACTTAAAGATGGCTAAGACAGTAAATTCTCAGTTATATTAGCATGTGTTTTTACCACAATAAAAAAATAGAGTAACCGAATACATAGTAGTATTAAACAGGGTTAAAGAAACAAAAAAATTAAATCTGACAGCAAATATAAACAAACCATGGGTTAGCACTACAACATGAAAAAAAATTCAAGCGCAGCAGGGGTTCTGAAATTGATAACAACTTATTGGGCTTCCCAGGTAGTGCTGGTGGTAAGAAACCCACCTGCCAATGCAGGAGACGTGGGTTCGATCCCTGGGTCAGGAAGATCCCCTGGAGGAGGAAATGGCACCTGCTCCAGTATTCTTGCCTAGAGAATCCCATGGACAGAGGACCCTGGCAGGCTACGGTCCATAGGATTGCAGAGTTGGACATGACTGAAGCGACTTAGCACAAACACACCCATGCATGCACTTATCAAAGCAGAGTACGCTCATGGCACACCTGTGATGAGTGGTGTGTAACAGAAGCCCATCTCCTCCTCTGCCCTCTGTAACTATTCCTGGGGTTTCCCCACGCTGAGCGCTTCCCAGCACTAGCTAGGTGTCTAAAATTCTATTCAGTTCTGACACTGTCCATCTGGAGTGAGCACAGACCCCACTGTTCACAGGCTCCATCTCATAAGACCACACCCCACTGAGTACAGGCTGTCACCTCTGCTTTTGTTGATAAATTGGAGGTTCCTAAACCCCCCTCCCACCCCCTCAGCTTCGGTCATTGGCTAGAACAGCTCACAGAACTCAGGAATATGGTCTACTCACAGCATTCCCGGTTTATTTATAAATAATCAGAAATAGCTGGATGGACAAGAACACAGGGCAAGACACCGGGGAGGGATGCAGACCTCTCAGCCCCACCCTCTGAGTTCACCCCTCTCCCAGCACCTCCTCCAAACTGGAAACTCCCCAAACTCCATACTTTAGAGATTTACACGGTGGCCTCGTTACCAGGCAGGACTGGTCAAATCAGTGGCCACTAGTGGTTAACTCAACTCCAGTCCCTCTCTCCTCCCCGGAGGTCTGGTGTGGAGTTGATGTTCTAACCCTCAGTCACATGGTTTCCCCTGGTGACCAGTCCCCATCCTGAGGTTCCCCAGGACCCCAGTCACAGGTCATCTTGTTAGCTACCAAAAACAAACAAATAAACAAACAAAAACTCATCAGAGGGTTGGGTTTCAGGAACTGTGAGCCAGGAAAGGGGGCCAGAAGAGACCAAATATATATTCATCGTGATGTCACGGTGAGTGTGAGTAGAGAAAGGGGTGGGGGAGAAAGGAATAGACAAGAAAAGGGGAGGAAAGAGGGGTGAAAAAGAGAAGAGAGTGAGGGGAGAAGCAAGGGCAGTTTCAGTAGGCAAACCAGAGTCAGATGTTCATAGTCAGCAATGGATTTCTTTGTATTTTTGAAGATTTTCTAATAGGCGTGTAATATGACAGCCAGAGAAAAGAGGCTTTTAAAATGTGAAAGGACATCAGATTAAAGAGGAACAGAAGGGAGCCGTGGGCGGGGGCGGCTCTGTGGTCAGGGGCGCTGGCCCACGGGGGCAGCAGCTGTACAGTGAGTGGGCACAGGAGCCCAGGACCCCAAGTGAGGGGCAACCTGAGGGGCCACGGCCACGCAGAGCAGCAGAGGCACCAAAAGTCACGCCTCACCTGCTGCGGGTTATCCCAGGTGCCCACAGGGATGTGGATTTCCCTCGAAAGAGGCAGGTGAGTCTTCATTTCATGTTATTCGTGCTCTTGAATGGTGGCTATGGGTCTCAGTAATGATGCTGCGATGCCATTGGTCACACTGAATAGATGCTTTCCCCTTCTCAATGCTGTGAAGCCCAGTGGAAATTTATATCAAGAGAAAGCACAAATGTACCCTTGAAATTACCATCCAAACACCAGCTTAAACACAAGCGGCCCTTGGCAGGAGGGTGAATCTTATCAGCAAAGGTGAAAAGTGTGGGTGGCACAGACAGGGAGCTCTGGGGAAAACAGAACTCTGTCCTGGACTAGACAGAGGCTTTTGAAGAGAACACAGAACTGGGGGATTTGAAAAATCAAAGTTCATCCCCAGCTTTGCTCCCTGGAGTTCTGTGACTCTTTCATCCTTCTCCGGGGGATGCATTCTCCGGGGCTCAGATTTCGTAAGTGACTTTATTTACGTATTTTTGGCTGTGCTGGGTCTTGTTGCTGCACATGGGCTTTCTCTAGTTCTGGTGAGTGGGGGCTACCCTTCGTCGTGGCGCTCAGGCTTATTTTGGTGGCTTCTCTTGCAGAGTACAGGCTCTGGGGCAGGCAGGCTTCAGGAGTTGTGGCGCACAGGCTTAGTTGCTCCTCTTCATGTGGGATCTTCTGGGACCAGGGATCGAGCTCATGTCCCCTGCACTGGCAAGCGGATTCTTAACCACTGGACCACCAAGGATGTCCCATAAGTGACTGTTTGAGACGGTTGAATAGAATCAGTCATCTCTCTGTATGTCTCCAACAGAACATCCTACCAGCACCATGCGAGGAATTCTATACACTGCATGTTCTCCTGGAGAGAGTTTACAGAGGGAGGGCTGAGAACCTGCCGTCAGCAGCACTTTTCCAGACACGTGAGTTGCAGAAAAGCAGAATTGTCTGAAAATGAAGTGCACGAGCTGACAGCAGGAGCAAACGGAAAGTCACTTTTCTCTCCTTTAGAGAGCAGGTTGGTGCCTTAGAGGGAACCGAGTGCAGTCTTCTTAAATGTTAATGCAGTGGGGGACACACATGTCACTTATGTCACTTAGTAAAAAGGTTTGGCCAGGAAATGGAAAGATAGTAAATCAGGAGAAATTATCTTGTCAGAGGCACAGTGCTCTGATGAGGTACTCCTAGGTTCCTTTAAATCTTTTTTTCTTTTATTATAAAATAAAACTGCTGCCCCACTGGGAGACTCCAGTGGGAATCCGACGTTTCTCCTCATGACTGAGCCTGGTTTTCTATATAGTTTATAAAGGGTGAAAATAAACATCTTTGGGTTCACTCAGCTATTCATTCTTGCTGAATTGCATGAAAGTCAGAAATGCTGTAATTCACTGTCTATTCGCCAGGATCCACTGTTCTGAGCCACTGGAGATGAAAAAGTACTACAGCAATTTGCCAATTTTAAAAGAGACCTTGTAGTTAGTGATCCAGGTCCATGATCAGGTAACATGACCACCCCAAAATGAGATGGACCTCAGAAGGAAAAGTTGCTAAATGGTTTCAACAGAAATGCAAAGTTTGGGCACATTTCAGACATATCCCTGAGGACAGCAGAAAGTCTGGCCCAAATGCTCTTTGAGGTCTGGTCGACTTCTCTTCTGCTAAATGGAACAGTGGTTGGAAGAGGCCACGTCACAGAGAAGCAAGAGTAGCTTTTGCTTGGTGGCCAGGAGGAGGCTATAAGATAGGTTTCTTTTAAAAACTTTGAACTTGAAAAGCCTAGCTGCTTTAAGAACCAGAGTCTAGAACATTAAAATACAGGACAGAGATACAGAGCAGGAGCCAGTTTGTGGTCGTAGTACCTACTGGACTGCGTGAACACACAAACTGTGTGCTTGTTACAATGCAGCTTCCTGGGTACCAGCTTTCCCTGTACCAACAAAGCAACATCTAGGACATGGGATTTGATTTTTATTAGTCACCCTACCAGAATTTTATATACTATAAAGTTTGAGAACCACCCTCTAAGAACTCCATGGAATTCCTAGTTTCTTCTCATAAGCAGCTTAATATTCCAGTGAGCACAAGACTGAAACACAAACCAGATACTAAATTCTTCTCTCCTTTCTTAACTGTTACAACCTCTGCTTCCTGGGTGTTTTCTGTCATGCAGTTCTAACTCTTCCTTCTTCTCTTGGCTTCTTTAAACCACCTTCCTAACTCTTGCTAGTCTTCCCTATAAACAGGTTAATTTCTCCGGCCAATCATATGTTTGGTCTGACTCATGGTCCTTCCTAGTGGTACACGCATCTTGTCATAGAAAAGGTTTCATGAGAGGCAAAGTGATAGATTTGTCTCTCAAAGAAGTGGATTTATTTAGAGATACACCTTGCACAGAGTGTAGGCCATTTCAGAAAGTGAGAGGCCTCAACACTGTTTTAAAACTTCTGTCTCTCATTGGCTCATCTACTTTGAAAATCTAAACCACAATCTTATCATTCAGGTAATATTGATTAGAATCACTCAATAGCTGTATGCAATAGCAAGGAAGTAATAAAAGTCTACTGGGGATGAAATAAATAAGTGAAGTAAACACCTAAAGCTTTAACTCTTCCCAGAGGGCCTAAGCATCCCCTTCCTAAAACTGCCTCTCTTCTAGCACTGCCTAGTGTCCCAAACACCACAGGACTATGATTTCCTGCTTGAGGAAAGGCACAGTCTCTAAAGAGTTCCTTAAAAATGTCAGTACTAAAAAAAAAAAAGGTCAGTACTGGAGAAGCAACTTCCAGAATAGTGGGGTAAGGACCTTCAAAGACTTCTATAAAAACAATAAGAAATGAACAGATTTGCCCAAAACTCCCTTTTTAGAAGACTGCAAATAGAAGGATCACAATTTCTGAAGTATTTATTCAAGGAATATGACTGAATCTCAGTAGGAGCAGTGAGCGCTGTTGGTGCCTTGGGAGCTATCAGCCACAAGAAAACCTAGCAGCAGAATGGTGTCATGGAAGCTCCCTGGAAGGCTCCATTCTCTGGGTTTGCATTTATTCGACCTCGTTCAAAGCAACTTTGGCACAAGAAGCTGTATCCCCAGGGCGTGTATCAAACACAAACTGTGGCAAGTGTTTAACATGGTGGCCGCTTGAGGTGAAACCACTGAGATTAACAAGAAACTGAACAAAAAAAGGGGAAATTCTGGGGAATGTGACGTTTACAGGGGGCTTTGTAAAGCTGTGACATGTTACGGAGACTCTAGAAGGACACACGCATGTGCAGGGCTGTGTGTTTGTTGCAGCAGGGTCCTAGAAGGTCTAATCTCTCACCTCTGGCTAACAGACTGTGTTCAAGAAGGGAGGGATGGCGAAGGAAGAGATGTAAACCATCTGCTGGAGTAGTGAAAGCATGACCTAACATACAGAGAGCTCCTTATAAAAAGCCTGGAGATATTCCTTCAATGCGGTTAAGAAATCTACAGGAAAATCAAGCTAAGCAGAGACTCAGCAGGACTTGGCAACTGATGGGATGGGAGTGAGGGAGGAGGTATCAGGTCGAGGTTGAGGTGGTGATACCATTGCAGAGAGGAGACAGCAGAGCTCACATTTGTGGGGATGTAAGTTCACTTCCGACAGCTGATGTTGAGGCTGTTGGGACGTCCAGGAGGAGGTGTCAACAGTTAGACACATGAGTCTGACGGTTGGGACAGAGATGAGACTGGAGGTACAGAAGTGGAAGTTCCATCAACATCAAATCCCATTCACAAAGCAGACGTGTGTGTGTGTGTGTGTGAGACCCCAGTGAGACCCAGCAAGGCAGCTGCCACCTGTGGGTTTATAAAGGGAAACGGGTGCAGGTCCAGACAGAGAGGTTCACATAAGTGTAACTGGGTGGGAATCTGACCCATTCTTAGAATCAGAGTCTCTGGGTTTTATACTTAGTTCCAATTTAACAAAATCCCCAAATTTTTTCTCACAAATTGTGGTCAAGCTCTGCTTCCTCCCACCTTCACGTGACTTCCCCACTGGAAATCAGTCAAATCTCTTGGTTTTAGGGTAGTGTTCAAAATCATTTGAAACCTCACCCTGACAACTCTTGAACTGGCCACCAACAGGTCACAGGTAATCAGAAATTCATCTCCAGCTAAAGAACTGTGGACTGCATTTCTTCCCGTAAGAAAAATAAGCCAGGAGTTTCCATGAAGTTTTGACAGGAAGGAGATATTCCTTCAGTGCATTTAAGAAATCGACAGGAACCAAGCTAAGCAGAGACTCAGAAGTACTTGGTGACTGATTGGATTGGGATGAGGGAGAAGGTGTCAGAGGGCTGGGGGTCGGGTCGGGGTGCAGAAAACACTCAGGGCCCCGGAACCCACTGTTAGCCAGCCCACGGCTGCTGCACATGTTTAGAAGCACAGAGAAGGATGCAGATTCCCTTCCTGGGCATTCCATCAACTGTAAGGTATGCTTGTGAGCAACTCCTCCATCACCCGTGCACTAGCTCTGCCCCCTCCACGGTTTCTCGCAAAAGCAGCCGATCTGCACGCCTCCTTATTGTACCTGGGTGCCTGGTGCTCTGTTCCCTTGTTTCCACCCACATCCTACCAGTGAATTGAAATTGTTCCCTCCTTTCTTCTTTCATCCAGCATGTTGCTAAGTTACAGAGACAATTAGGAACAGGTCTGTGAGCTCATTACAATTCCAGGCATGGTTCTTCCCCCCAACATGCTTTCTTCTCTCTCTCTCTCTTCCTCCCTCCCCCCCACCCCCATCTCTCTCTTTCTTTCCAAGAAGCAGGAGGAGTGGGAGAAAGATGTTTCTTAAATGGAAATCAACCAGAACCTTCAGTTTTCTGAGCAGGCAACCCAGGTGGTGGGCACGGTGCTGTGGACTCTTGTAAACTGCACTGATGATGCCACGTTGCTGTGGAAACCCCTGAAATCCTCCATCAGATCCCAGCCCCATTTTACAGAAAGTGTCAGGAAGTTATGTGCACTCGGGACAAGGCTGCTGGGCCAGAGAGGAGGGTGGGGCGGCCAGGAGAGGAGCAGTTAGAACTTAATAAAGGTATAAAACAGTTGAGTGGAAGCAGTCTGTAGCCCAAGGATCAGCACTGGGCTGAATTCGTTTTTTTCAAGCCAGGAAGCGACTCCCACATTCCCAAGCAGCCTGTGCAGGAGAGAGATCAGAGGGAAGCAGAGTTTTAATCCACTCTGATTAATGAGTGAGCTCCCCTGATACCTGGGATATTATTTGAGCAGACAACGAGAGCAGACAGGTCACCGTCACCCTCCTAAGGCCGGCGCCAGCCTTGGCTGCTTGGTCCCGGAGGGTCAGGCGCCCTTGGCCCAGTCAGGCATATTCCACTTTGACCCTGTTGCATGCTTGTGGTCTGTGGTCTGGGGCCCTTACTGCCTGGGGAGGCAGAGCTGAGCTGGCACCTGGGCCAGGTACCCTTTGTCAGATGCTGGGAGCTGTCACCTCTCCCCGGGTTTCCTGCTGGGCGCCTGTCTCTGTCTCGTTCCCTGGAAGCTCTCCATCTGCTGGTGCAGAACTTGCTGGGTCCGCAGATTATTCACTGATGCCTTTCTCTCTTTGGACTGGAAGCGCCCTGAGGCTAGAGAAACTGCCTCATCAATCTTGGCAGCTGTAACATTTCTTATCAAACAGATAGATGAGTTTTCACCCTCAAGTAGAAGCTGTAATTTTTGGCCCACCTTCATTCTGAGGCTTGGGCAATTACAATCATTAGGCATTTAGGTTTATTCTCTGAAGCCCTGAGGACAAATTGTATGAAAATGCTACTCTTATAAATTAAACAGGTCTCCAGAAAAGACAGCCTTTTCATACTGAGATCACTGATCAGTTAAAAAAATTTTTTTATTGAAGTATAGTTAATGTACAATATTCTATAAGTGTCAGGAATACCCCCAATATAGTGGTTCACAATTTTTAAAGTCTGAGACGTTTTTAGTTTTAGTGCTGTTGCATTTATGTGAGAATAATACAAAGATCTCAGTTTTATTTCCACTTTTTTTAAAACTTCAAAGTCACTCAACCATATCTGACTCTTTGCCACCCCATGGTCTAGTCGTAGCCCATCAGGCTTCTCTGTCGGTGGAATTCTCCAGGCAAGAATACTGGAGTGGGTAGCCATTCCCTTCTTCTGGGCATCTTTCTGATCCAGGGATCAAACTGGTTCTCTTGCATTATAGGCAGATTCTTTACCAGGGAAGCCTATTGCAGTTGAGCATAAAAATGTCCATGGCTCTCTGAGCACCCACTATGCTGGGCAAAACTCTGCCCAGATTGTTGGCCATCTCAAGGTGAATTCTCTACCAATGTAGCCACTCCCTAATAACAGCTAGTAATGCTATTTCAATAAAACAGATCTAGCACATTACTGGAGAAGGCAATGGCACCCCACTCCAGTACTATTGCCTGGAAAATCCCATGGACGGAGGAGCCTGGTGGGCTACAGTCCATGGGGTTGCTAAGAGTTGGGCACGACTGAGCAACTTCACTTTCGCTTTTCATTTTCATGCACTGGAGAAGGAAACGGCAACCCACTCCAGTGTTCTTGCCTGGAGAATCCCAGGGACAGCAGAGCCTGGTGGGCTGCCGTCTATGGGGTCCCACAGAGTTAGACATGACTAACGTGACTTAGCAGCTGCAGCAGCAGCAGCGCATCACTAATTCCTAGTTTTCAAATCACACTGAGCCCAGCACCAGGGCCTGATATCAGCTCAAATCCTGCCCTGCAGAGGGAGAGCTGCATGTCCCAGGGGAGGAACTCAGCCTTTCTGTGTATCTGTCCTCACCTGTCAGCTGATGTTGGTGCACGCCTCACAAAACTGCAGGTATTTTGGATCCTGCACATGAAGCAACTGCCACGGAGCTTGGCAGACAGCAGGTGCTCGACAAACGGCAGTGACCTTAAGATTGTTACTGTTCTAGATGCCAACCCGATTATGCACAAAAGGTGGGGTTGGCTGAGGGCGCTCTGGTGGCGCTCGGTGAAGATAGATGAGCACACAACTTCTGACCCGTAAATTCCAGTGAGCACCAGCCCTGGCACAGGGCCAGGTGATCTAGGAGTGTTCATGGCCAGTAACCTGGGGTTTACCTGGGGAATGGCTGAGAAGCAGACAGGAAGAAGCTGGGGTGCTGTGAGGCTGTGTTAACACAGCAAACACAGCATGCTGTTTTCTAAGGTTTAAGTCACAGGATGAGATTTCACAGCACAATACTAATGATGTCGATTGAAACTGTCTACGTACATGGAAAAACACCCTATTTTTCTTTTTTTCCCCCTACTTTTCAAAGATGTGTCTAAGGACATGTGCTGAGCACGCTGGAGAGGTTGCTTACAGGATGAGAGAGGAGGGTTCATGGGAGGGCACTGGGGATAAAGTAGAACAAAAGAATAAATAAAACAAGAGACAGGTCTTATACAGATAATTAGTGAACTTTGTATGACTAATGCATTCCTTAACTTCATGTCCAAAAAAAAACCACAAGCAGTGGTGTCTACTGTATGGACAGATTCACTTGAAACAAGTCAAATCATCATGCCAACCAGTCCAGTGGCAAGACCACTGAGAGTAACTGATGTTTTCATTCATTTTTATTGTCACAGTACTTAGCACAGCACCAAGGCTATAACAGACAGAAAAAATGAGTAAAACCAAATTTACTCCTTTATGTAGAACCAGGACTTTCCCTCCTTAACTTCCTGGGGGCTGACAGATGACAGAGAGGGAGTGTTGGAGAACTGCAGGGGGTGGGGGCAAGGATGTCTCCAGGAGACACTAGGAGGGGTGCTGGAGCTGGCTATCCAGCCCTCAAGAGGCGGGTCTACTCTCTGGAGGGAGACAAGACTTGCACACATGAGGCCAGTCAATACAGCCCGCCAGAGCACAAAGCAAAGCGCAAAGTTGACCAGGGCCTTGGACCCTGAGCCCCACAGAAGCCAGAAGATGACTCTGGCTCCTTGGCATGTGTTACATGGTTCATAGTACACGGTACACCAGTACATGGTACATGGTACACGGTATATGGAAATGGTTCACAGTACATTGTACAAGCCACCTCCTGGTGTGATTGATGCTCTGTGACATCAAGGTCGTCGGCCAAATCCCAGACCTAACTGCAAATTTGAGGGGCAGCTCCCCTCTGAGATGACACATGGCTCATCGGAGCTAATGGATCCCAGGGCCGACGGGGCTCAAATCCCCAGGTGCTGATGCACATGGCGACCCTGACGTCCCCTCCTGCCCTGCTCTGCATCTGCAGGGTGACGGTAGGCCTCTGGGGCATTTTACACAATTCGAGGCAGTGAGGAGGCATGCCACGGCGGTGAGGTGAGTAACTGGGGTTGAGCAGCACGTCTAATCCTTTGCCTTAGTTTCTGACAAGGTACCTAATTAACCTCGTCACCATCCATTTATCCCACAGCAGAAAGCTTTCCAATTTGCTGCAATGCCCCAAGTTGTTTGCTCATTACAACAAAACTTACCAGGGTGAGTAATAGAATCTTATTCTAGGTGCTTCTGTGTTGACATACAAACGAGGGAGATGGGTGGAGGGCAAAGGTAAACTTGGTGCTAAAAGGGTTTTGGATTTAGATCCAAAACTTGAAGGTAAGGAACACAAGAAGCAAGATTTTCAGAATTCTCAATCTTCTTCAGTCTAGGGTTAATGAATATTTTAATTCAATTACTTCTATTTTTGGTGTTGTTTCTGATTTGGAGACAGTGGTGTCTACAGATCAATCCTGAAGCAAGAAAAGCTGTTGGGTCTTCATCGAAACATCTTAGCATCTTCAGAGAGATGCTGGTTGGGATACAGGTTGATTTTGTGATTTATTGTAAACAGTCTGTGAACATCCCCAAGGAACACCATCCTCACCAGAGAGTCAGAAGCAGGGACCAGGAGAGCACTGGCCTTCATGGCTGGTAGGAGGGACCTCCCCTCTGACCCTTAGGAGTCCCCCAGGATCAGACACCTGCATGTCTTACTGAGTCTCAAGTCAGAATGATCGACTAAACCTTCTAGGCAAGACTCCCTGAGAACAATCAGCAACCAGGTCAGCAAAGAGAGTTCAGCCAGAGTCCTGCAGATGAGAACGTTCAGACCAGGAACCCTTGCTTCTCTCTAACCCCTTCTGTATCACGAGGCCAGAGTGACCTTCTCACATCGTAACTGGATCACGTCACCCCCTCCCCAACTCACCTCTGTTTAAAACCCTTCCACAGTCCCCAGTGACCTTGGTATAAAGATAGAACTGCCCAGTGGATCACAAGGGCTTGGGCAGTCGGTCCTTGTCTGTACCTCCAGCCTCACGTCCCCGACACAGTTTCTGCTTCTACATGTCTCACACGTGTAGAGCATATCCGCATGCTTCCTCACGCCTCGAGATCTCTGCACACGATGTCCTCACTCTTCCACAGCCTCTACTCATCCTTCAGTTGTCAAGTAAATATCACTTCCTCCAAGAAGCCCTCCCCAATTCTCTGGCTACGTCAAACCCAATGACAGGCTCACAGTACTCAGCACCACACTCAGAGCAGTTGCTAGTTGTAACTCTGCACTTACTGGGTGTCAATAGGATTGGCTGCAGGACTGTAAACACCAGAAGGCAGAGACTGTCTGTCAAGTCGTGTCCCCAGAATCCGGAGCAGTGAGGATACAGGAGGTATTTATTTATTTAACAATTGCCTCGATGGATGAATGAACGAATGAGCAAACCAGGGATGAGACTGGACTTGGGGAAGAACTGGGAACACATGTAGCAGTCACAGGACTGCAGATTTAGGAATACACCTTCATAGACTAGGGCAATAGCTATTTCTAAGCACACCTTCCGGGAGATGGCGGTCTGGATGGACAGAACCGAGAAGGGCAGTGATTTACTTACTGGGGTCTCCCGCCGGCTGGGCCCTGGCTGGAGCCGCACACAGGTTGTTTCTGAGGCTGTGAGTGTCAGTCTGAAGGTGCACTGGGCTAGAGTCTTGGCTCCATCACTTACCGGAAGTGATTCTCCAGGCAAATCACCAAAGTGCTGGTTTCCTTTCCTCGTTTGTAAAACTGGGTCATAACAGCACTGACTTCAGACCGTGACTGTGAGGTGTGAGTGAACACAAAGTTCTCACAACGATATTTCTCACATAGTAAACATGAAGAATATCACAGCTATTATTATCAACATCCCTGTTTCAAACAGAAGGAAACTGGGGCTCAGAAATTTCCGTCAGTTGGTTTAAAGCCCCACAGATCATAGAGGCTGATAAGACCTCAGACTGAGGTGTGTTGGTCCAAAGTCCTTGTTCTCAGGACCCTGTTGGCTGAGGTGCTGGCAGCACTGAGCCTCTGGGCGGAGGGTTTTGGTGTCTGCAGATGGGTTGGTGTGGACAGTGAAAGCAGCAACAAGCTGGGGTCCAGGTGGGCAGGCAGCCAGCATGGTTGCGGCCATAAGGGCCCAAACCCAGTCTAAGCCCCGGGACAGGTGATGGGACCGGGAAGCACCATGGAACCTGACAATGGCTAGGAGCAGCTTGCAGTAGTGGGGACGGGCAAGGTGGCTGGGGACACGGAGCCAGGCCCTAGAGGTCGTTGGGTCAAGGTTGGGACTCTCCCTGAGCCTGCGGTGGGCCTAGCCCCATGGCAGGGGGACTATGGGAGCAACTGAGGGGTTAGAGAGTGCTGGCCCTGGGTCAGTGGCCACATAGCAGTGGGGCCACCTCCTGAGGCCTCAAGCCAAGGGTGAGTGGGGCAGGGAGGGCTGCAATCCTGATCCCCCATATTGGAGTGGGCACTGCTCTTTGCTGGAGAAAGAGCAGAGCATTTGAAATCCAACAACACAGTACATCCCGAGCCTCCCAGTGCAAATCCACTTTACACATTCTCTTCTTTTGTTTCAGTAAGAACATGCTTACTTGTCAAATCAAGAGTCCCAGTTTGGGTTCAGAAAATTTGGTCCCTGTAACTATGGTCCAGCTCTATCATAAATTAAACCGGCTCTTGTGGATTGGAACTGGGATCCTAATTCTTATTTCTACTTCCTGTGGGCAAGTTCCAAAGAACTTTTGGGCAGTGCCTACCCACTGGAAAAATCCACTTGCTGTTATTAAGTTCAACTGTAATGACATTGTGTTCTTCCTCAACATAATTCCACTTTATCCACAAGGGATGGTACTTTTTAACAGAAAACAGCCATGGTGAAAACTGTGGCTTGACAAGGAACCCAGGATCCCCTCAACAATGTCTGAATTAAAGGGAAAGAGTTTGCTGTTTTATAACTGGAAAGCTAATCGTTCTTAAGAGCAGAGCGAGGTTAACGGGGGTCACCGCCTTGATGGCCCACCAGGCAGCCAGTCCTTGAGATGCAGAGGGGTCTGGTCTGCACATCGGGGGACCGCACTTGAACTCTGCACTCAGCCTGCCTTCCACTTGACGTCTATTCCCTTTCTGGGGGGAAGCAACTTCCCTTTGATGAAGCATAACCTTCTGGATTTTCTGATTTCTTATGAACAGAATTCTTCCCTCTGTGACCGGTCCCCCAACTCCTGTCCTACTGAGTTACCCCTAGCCTTAGTTCTTGCTTTTACACTCACTGCAGCAACTGTGAGCAACCAGAGTCACAACACCATACATGATCTTCAATTATAAAGCCTCAGGTTCTGCCGGTTTGTTTATCAGTTCAGTTCAGTCACTCAGTCCTGTCCGACCCTTTGCGACCCCATGGACTGCAACACGCCAGGCCTCCTTGTCCTTCACCAACTCCCGGAATTTACTCAAACTCATGTCCATTTGAGTCGGTGATGCCATCCAACCATCTCATCCTCTGTCAGCCCCTTCTCCTCCCACCTTCAATCTTTCCCAGAATCAGAGTCTTTTCACGTGTCAGTTCTTCCCATCAGGTGGTCAAAGTATTGGAGTCTCAGCTTCAGCATCAGTCCTTCCAATGAATATTCAGAACTGATTTCCTTTAGGATGGACTGGTTTGATCTCCTTGCAGTCCAAGGGACTCTCAAGAGTCTTCTCCAACACCATAGTTCAAAAGCGTCAATTCTTTGGCACTCAGCTTTCTTTATAGTCCAACTCTCATATCCATACATGACTACTGGAAAAACTATAGCTTTGACTAGACAGACCTTTGTGGCAAAGTAATGTTTCTGCTTTTTAATATACTGTCTAGGTTGGTCATAACTTTCTTCCAAGGAGCAAGTATCTTTTATTATTTCATGGCTGCAGTCACCATCTGCAGTGCTTTTGGAGCCCCCAAATTAAAGTATGTCACTGTTTCCACTGTTTCCCCATCTATTTGCCATAAATGGATGGGTTCACACACCATGATCTTAGTTTTCTGAATGTTGAGTTTTAAGTCAACTTTTCCGCTCTCCTTTCACTTTCATCAAGAGGCTCTTTAGTTCTTCTTCACTTTCTATTATAAGGGTGGTGTCATCTGCATATCTGAGGTTATTGATATTTCTCCCAGCAATCAGCCCAATATTTCTCATGATGTACTCTGCATATAAGTTAATAAGTAGGGTGACAACCTATAGCCTTGATGTACTCCTTTCCCGATTTGGAACCAGTCTGTTGTTCCATGTCCAGTTCTAACTGTTGCTTCCTGACCTGCATACAGGTTTCTTAAGAGGCAGGTCAGGTAGTCTGGTATTCCCATCTCTTTAGAATTTTCCACAGTTTGTTGTGATTCACACAGTCAAAGGCTTTGGCATAGTCAATAAAGCAGAAATAGATGTTTTTCTGGAACTCTTGCTTTTTCAATGATCCAGCAGATGTTGGCAATTTGATCTCTGGTTCCTCTGCCTTTTCTAAAACCAGCTTGAACGTCTGGAAGTTCACAGTTCATGTACTTTTGAAGCCTGGGTTGGAGAATTTTGAGCATTGCTTTACTAGCATGTGAGATAAG
This sequence comes from Cervus canadensis, assembly GCF_019320065.1. Taxonomy (NCBI): domain Eukaryota; kingdom Metazoa; phylum Chordata; class Mammalia; order Artiodactyla; family Cervidae; genus Cervus; species Cervus canadensis. The sequence goes on along the minus strand of NC_057394.1, from coordinate 81,710,713 downwards.
TGCAATTGTATGGTAGTTAGAGCATTCTTTGGCATTGCCTTTCTTTGGGATTGGAATGAAAACTGACCTTTTCCAGTCCTGTGGCCCCTGCTGAGTTTTCCAAATTGCTGGCATATTGAGTGAAACACTTTCACAGCATCATCTTTTAGGATTTGAAATAGTTCAACTGGAATTCCATCACCTCCTCTAGCTTTGTTCATAGTGATGCTTCCTAAGGCCCACTTGACTTCACATTCTGGGATGTCTGGCTCTAGGTGAATGATCACACCATTGTGATTATTTGGGTCATGAAGATCTTTTTTGTATAGTTCTTCTGCGTATTCTTGCCACCTTTTCTTAATATCTTCTGCTTCTGTTAGGTCCATACCATTTCTGTCCTTTATTGTGCCCATCTTTGCATGAAATGTACCCTTGGTATCTCTAATTTTCTTGAAGAGATCTCTAGTCTTTCCCATTCTATTATTTTCCTCTATTTCTTTGCACTGATGACTGAGGAAGGCTTTCTTTTCTTTTTTTTTTCTTTCCAGTTTCTTTATTTATTTCTTTTTTTCATTTATTTTTATTAGTTGGAAGCTAATTACTTTACAATGTTGTAGTGGGTTTTGCCATACATTGACATGAATCAGCCATGGATTTACATGTGTTCCCCATCCAGATCCTCCCTCCTGCCTCCCTCCCCATCCCATCCCTCTGGGTCTTCCCAGTGCACCAGCCCTGAGCACTTGTCTCATGCATCCAACCTGGGCTGGTGATCTGTTTCACCCTTGATAGTATACCTGTTTCAATGCTATTCTCTCAGAACATCCCACCCTCGCCTTCTCCCACAGAGTCCCAAAGTCTGTTCTGTATATCTGTGTCTCTTTTTCTGTTTTGCATGTTGGGTTATCATTACCATCTTTTTAAATTCCATATATATGCGTTAGTATACTGTATTGGTCTTTATCTTTCTGGCCTACTTCACTCTGTATAATGGGCTCCAGTTTCATCCACCTCATTAGAACTGATTCAAATGAATTTTTTTAATGGCTGAGTAATATTCCATTGTGTATATGTACCACAGCTTCCTTATCCATTCGTCTGCTGGTGGGCATCTAGGTTGCTTTCATGTCCTGGCAATTATAAACAGTGCTGTGATGAACATTTGGGTGCACGTGTCTCTTTCAGATCTAGTTTTAAGGAAGGCTTTCTTATCTCTCCTTGTTATTCTTTGGAATTCTGCATTCAAATGGATATATCTTTCCTTTTCTCCTTTGCTTTTCACTTCTCTTCTTCTCACAGCTGTTTGTAAGGCCTCCTCAGACAGCCATTTTGCTTTTCTGCATTTCGTTTTCTTGGGGATGGTCTTGATCCTTGTCTCCTGTACAATGTCTCGAACCTCCATCCATAGTTCTTCAGGCACTCTGTCTGTCAGATCTAGTCCCTTAAATCTATTTTTCACCTCCACTGTACAATCGCAAGGGATTTGATTTAGGTCATACCTGAATGGTCTAGTGATTTTCCCTACTTTCTTCAATTTAAGTCTGAATTTGGCAATAAGGAGCTCATGATTTGAGCCACAGTCAGCTGCTGGTCTTGTTTTTGCTGACTGTATAGAGCTTCTCCATCTTTGGCTGCAAAGAATATAATCAATCTGATTTAGGTATCAACCATCTGCTGATGGCCATGTGTAAAATCTTCTCTTGTGTTGTTGGAAGAGGGTGTTTGCTACGACCAGTGCATTCTCTTGGCAAAACTCTACTAGCCTTTGACTTGCCTCGTTCTGTACTCCAAGGCCAAATTTGCCTGTTACTCCCAGGTATTTCTTGACTTCCTACTTTTGCATTCCAGTCGCCTATAATGAAAAGGACATCTTTTTGGGGTCTTAGTTCTAGAAGGTCTTGTAAGTCTTCATAGAACCATTCAACTTCAGCTTCTTCAGCATTACTGGTCAGGGCATAGACTTGGATTACTGTGATACTGAATAGTTTGCCTTGGAAATGAACAGAGATCATTCTGTCGTTTTTGAGATTGCATCAAAGTACTTCATTTAGAACTCTTTTGTTGACTATCATGGCTACTCCATTTCTTCTAAGGGCTTCTTGCCCACAGTAGTAGATGGAATGGTCATCTGAGTTAAACTCACCCATTCCAGTGCATTTTAATTCACTGATTCCTAAAATGTCGATGTTCACTCCTGCCATCTCCTGTTTGACCACTTCCAATTTGCCTTAATTCATGGACCTAACATTCCAGGTTCCTATGCAATATTGCTCTTTACAGCATTGAACCTTGCTTCTATCACCAGTCACATCCACAACTGGGTACTGTTTTTCTTTGGCTCCATCTCTTCATTCTTTCTGGAGTTATTTCTCCACTGATCTCCAGTAGCATATTGGGCACCTACCGACCTGGAGAGTTCATCTGTCAGTGTCATAACTTTTTGCCCTTTCATGCTATTCATGGGGTTCTCAAGGCAAGAATACTGAAATGGTTTGCCATTCCCTTCTCCAGTGGACCACGTTTTGTCAGAACTCTCCACCATGACCCATCTGTCTTGGGTGACCCTACAGGGCATGGCTCATAGTTTCATTGAATTAGGCAAGGCTGTGGTCCATGTGATCAGATTGGTTAGTTTCCTGTGATTGTTGTTTTCTGTCTGTCTGCCCTCTGATGGAGAAGGATAAGAGGATTATGGAAGCTTCTTCTTCTTCTTCTTTTTTTTTTTGCATTTATGAATACTTTTATTCAAAAAGTCTTCCCCAAATAGGGAGTTCTAAGTGATGCATTGTTTGTTGTTTACTCACTCAGTCGTGTCCATTTCTTTTGTGACCCCATAGACTACAGCCCAACAGGCTCCTCTGTCCATGGGCTTTTTCCAGCAAGAATATTAGAGTGGGTTGCCATTTCCTTCTCCTTATGGAAGCTTCTTGATGGGAGAGACTGACTGAGGTTTTATATATGTATATATGTATATATACATATGTATATATGTATATATATATTCTCCATTAACAAAAAGCTTTGTTTCACCCTTTGCACAAATGATATTGTAACAAGAATAAAGACACAAAAAGAAAAAGACACAAAAACATAACATCCATAAATTCAACTTTCTTTTGGAACACACACCTCCCCCATCCTGGCCCAACTGCAGACCTGGATGTAACTGGCCTTCATCTATTGCTCAGGGATGGAGCACCCACATGGCCCGAGATGGTCACTCTGCCCAGGAGGAGTTTGGTCTGCACAGTTTATAATCAGTGTGGCCATTGTATTTCATGAAACTTTAATGAGGAAAATGGGACAGATTATTCCCAATGGGACGGACCTACTCCTCGTCTGTGAAGCAGGCAAGCTTCGCACTGTGTTCATTGCCAACTCCTCATGTTTCTGTTCTGGGTGTGATACAAAACCGATATTGATAGAACACCTGGATTCCTAGCCCTGACTTACAACGTAAAATCCTAATTGCTAATGTATTGGGATCCTAATTTTCTACCTCGCTGCATTAACTATAGTCCAGTTACACACCACATTTGTGTCAGTTCACAAATCATTCTAGGATTCTGCTTTTGTACTTGGGGATCTCTGAGAACTTTCCAGAAAGAAAAACGTACATCAGTGGTTCTTATTATCTTAATGAATTCCAAAGTAAACATTTGCTCTATTTTACACATAGAAAAACACGTTTGTATGAGACAGAAAAAGCTCATGCTCAACTTTGTTTGGACAGCTAGATAGGGTCAGAAGGTCTTAGAGTAAATGTAGTGCTTGCTGCCATATTATTTCTCAGTTTTAGGTACTTTTTTCTATTCTAGTCTATTTTAGACCCTAATTTTTCAATAGAAATTCTTTTTTCTGCAGGGAAAACTTCTCTTTCACAGGGAGAGGATGTCAGTTAAGGGAGAAAGAAAGGTGGTGAGTGACTGTGAGGACCTGCTTCCCTTCCCATCTAGTAGTGACCTGTGTCGGGACCCGGAGCAGCCCCGGGATCAGCGGCAGAGCCGAGAGGCTCCGGTCCAGGAAACCTCCTGCAGGCGAGATGAAAACCTTCACTCATTTCAACTCCAGCTGAAATTACAGACAGTCTCCACGTTTCTTTGAACTAAATACTTAACTTTTACTAAGCTGGATAAACAACTTTGTCATGACTTTTTCAATTCCATAAAGTAGAAATGATGCCAGCATCACAGCTACTCTGATCAGCAAACTCTGGTATCAGAATATCACACGGTCATTAGAAACTGGAGAATATTTTAGCCATTATACTTAACTCTTGAGTTGATTTAGCCTCCATTTAGAATTGAGTTTAAACTGGCTCAATGGGAAGAGTTCTCCTATATTCACAGTTGTTTTCCTTTCAATGATATTATTGTAAGATTCTAAGTTGCCAGAGATCCACTTATGGTCCATCTATTGTCTTCCATTTAGTGACTCTGCACCTACAATTTTCTAATCAAAGTCCTAGTGATGGGGTGTAAACAGTAGGAAGCAAACACAGGCTTATCCTTTCATGGAGCTTACATTTTATCAGGAGACTGGTGGTGAACAGAAAGTTGAAGAATGGTAAAACGGTAGGGAGTAAAAAGATCTAGTCAAGGATTTAATACAGGGGCAGCGATGAAGAATAACCACACAGTCAGGAAAGGCCTTAAACTCAGGTGTAAATGGCAAGAAGGAATCAGCTGTCAGAGAGAGGTCAGAGGGACACAGCCCAAATCAGGAGCAGCCCACAGAGCAACAGTCACCGTGACGCTCCAAGGAAGGGACCATTGCCCACGGCAGTGCGTTCAGAGTCAGAGGCTGCAGATCGGGGCATCTCGACTCACAGCCAGGCTGGGGCACTTGAACCTCAGTTACATTTCCAGATTCAAGCAGCCAGGACCAAGTTCCCTTACACTTATGAGGCTTCTTTCCCTCCATACATGGTTTTTATTACTCACATAATGCAACATAGCATCGGTGCTGAATAGCATGATTACCTGCAGAACCTAAATGTGAACTATCGGTACACGTCTGCACACCAAGCTCAGAATGGAGGTCTGTTACATGGAAAGCAAAACCAAGTGCCTCAAGAATAAAGGTAAAACCTGGGACTGGACACTGCAATAAATCAGAAGTGGGGCCTCATGTTCATACTTAACTCTTTCCAGATGAAAAGAAATATTACCACAACACATCTAACTGTGCTCATTTATATATAAAACACATTTCACACATCACAAAGGACCTTCCATTATAATGCACAAGTGACATTCCCAGACGAGCATTGGCGACACGTCCTGTCTATCCTGGTTGCTATCGTATAACGCTATAGACGAAGCACTGTGCAGTTCTCACTGGTACAATGTGGATAATAATAGTGCCCAACTCATAGGCTGGCTGCCAGGTTTAGAGGGATTCATATATGTCAGAGCAGTATCTTACATAGACAGTCTGTATAAGGGATAGTCATTATTTTTAGTATTAAGAGTGCTAGGTATATACACCCGTGTTCACAGTAGCTAGAAGGCAGAAGCAACCTAGATGTCCACTGATGGATGGATGAGTGGATAAGCAGAATATGTGTGTCCAGACAATGGTGCAGCCACAATGGAGAACCATATGGAGGCTCCACAGAAAACTAAATGCACAGTTACCATGTGAACCAGCAATTCCACTTCTGGGCATAGATTCAGACAAAACTCTAATCCAAAAAGACACATGAACCCCAGTGTTCACAGCAGCATCATTCACAATAGCCAAGATATGGAAATGACCTAAATTCCCATTGACAGAGGAAAGGATAAAGAAGATGTGGTACAGGTGTACAGTGAGATATTGCTCGGTCAGAAAAAAGAAAATGCCATTTGTAGCAACATGGATGCAATTAGAGATGATCATACTGTGAAGTGAAGAACGTCAGAAAGAGAGAGACAAACACCATATGAAACCACTTGCCTGTAGAATCTAAAATATGACAAATGAACCTATCTGTGAAACAGAAACAGACTCACAGACATAGAGAACAGACTTGTGGTTGCCAGGAGGGGTAGGGGAGCGAAGGGATGGATTGGGAGTTTGAGATTAGCAGATGCAAACTATTATATACAGGATGGATAAACAACAAGGTCCTACTGTACCGCACAGGGAACTATATTCAATATCCTGTGATAAAGCATAATGGAAAAGAATTTGAAAAAGAATATATATGTGTGTAACTGAGTCACTTTCCTGTACAGCAGAAATTAACACAATCTTGTAAATCAACCATATTTCAACTTAAAAAAAGAAAGAAGATACTGTAGCCATGAAATAAGAATAGGATACATTTTTAAAAGAAAGAAACCATTTGAGAATATAAAAAATGCTTTACAATTGATAGTAAAAAAGAAAAAGGCTGAGTTTTCAGTTTCCAGGCTAAACCAAGTCTGGAATTTGGGAGATGGTTTGGTTTGGATGTGGGAGCTGGGGAGCCATTTGTGCGTCGGGTTTAGCGCTGGATGAGACAGTCAAGGATGAAATCTTGGGTGATGTTTAAAGAATATGGTAAAAGAAAAGGAGCCAGTGATAGACACTGAGGAGGAGGCATCGAAGGCTGGAGAAGAACCTGGACCAAAGCGAGGCCAGGGGAGGAGACTTCTGAGCTGCCAAGAGCATCATGGCACAGAGGGGTGTGGAGAGGGAGACAGAAGGGCCTCTGGTTTCGCACACAGACCCCTGGTAACATTCCAGCATGTAGTTTTATCAGAAGCTCGGGAACAGAAGCCCGCAGCAGGGGACTGAACTGTGTAGAAGTGGGAGGTTCGGGGGGCGGAGCACCGTCTACATGATCCTGTGATGAGGTCTGTTTGTCAACCGAGGGGGCACGTCACAGGAGCCCTGATGTAACAGGGCAGCTGACGTCTGCCCCATGGGCACCCATGGCGGAGGTGGGCCTGCGAGGGGGTCAGTCTGAGCATCCATCATGGTGTGCCAGGCCATACACAGGCTTGCTTGTCGATTTCCCTTTCTGTGTCTCCCTCCATCTTATCCAGTATCTTTTCAAGGCTTCATTCAATTTATCCAGGCATGAAAATTCTAAGACCGTCTCAATCCAGAATAGTTCTGAAAAAGGGCACTTGCTTAAACAGGGACAATGGTTTTTTTTTGGGGGGGACAATGGTTTTTGACAGTGGTTCAGGAACTTTTAAAAAAAATTAATTTGCATCAGTGACTCTAGATGTTTTGTTTTGTTTCTTTTTCCTAGGGTTAGTCACAGCCGCTTCTTGTGATTCTGAGAAAACTTTTACCATGTGACAAAGAATAACTTTTTCCCTCACATACTTCTGTGTTCAACTTTAGTTTCTGCAATTCACTCTTACTATCCTTGACTGGATATGCATACTTCTTTTATTTTCTATAAACAAAATGAGAAAAGGACATATGAGTTGAATTATTAATATAGCAGGCACATGTTGCCAACTAACTCTGCCAACAAAACCATCAATAACATGCTGCAACCAACTGCAGACCCTCATTTCTTTAAGTCCTCTGGCTACTGGAGCCCCAGGGACAGCTGTTAATAAAGTGAACGCAGAGAGGCCCCTCTTGCTCAAAAATTATTTAAAGCCTCACGATGTTAAAACTTTTGCCAACACAACAACAGAGCCAACAGTCTTCTGGAAAGATCGCAAAGTGGGTGATGATGCCAAGAACCTCCTCCTCACTCCCGCTGTCATACATGGGGCAACAAAACATGTCAGTAGCAAGGATGCCACCTTGGATGAGCACGGTGCCATGAGCTCCAGACCACCGAGTCAGACCAAGGTTCACATCCTGGATCCATCTTAAAGAAGCAATTGAGCACGTGGGGTGAGGCCGTGCCGCGCTCAGTCCTGTCCGGCTCTCTGTGACCACAGACTGTAGTCCGCCAGGCTCGTCTGTCCACGGGATTCTCCCGGCATGAATACTGGAGTGGGTTGCCATGTCCTCCTCCAGGGCCATCTTCCTGACCCAGGGATCAAACCCACGTCTCCTTGCATCGGCAGGCGGATTCTTTACCACTGGGCCACCTGGGAAGCCAGTGGAGTGAGGCACTTCCGTCCTAAGGCTTAGGACTCTGGGGAATCAGACCCGCTTCACAGACTTCTTATGAGGTCTGAACATGGCAGCCCAGGCACAGGCTTTCTCTAGAGCCCCACACAGAGGCAGTGGCGGCATGGCTGTTATTGCCCTCGGGTACGTCCATTGATGCTCTTCAGAGCAGACTGAAGCCTGGCTGCTGTTGCTTTGGTTCTGCCATCTGCCGTCTGCCTTCCTGCCCTCTGCACTTGCCGCCCTCTGTCCCACGTGTCTAGGTGAGCTCTAGGCTTCCGTGAGTCTCCAGATATGCAGACTTCCTTCTAGAAAGGAATGATTCTGCCATGTTCAGGCAGTTCAGAAGGTGGGGGGGGGGGCGGTGAGGTGCTGGTTGAAAAGCCCACACAATACCATGCATTTCTAGTGTGAATCCTGTCCTCTCATCATTAAGGAGATGGTGTCTTCAGCCAGGTGTGGTTCACCTGCCCCCTGGCCCGGGAGGATGTTTTATTTCCCCGTCATCCGAGTCTGTGTTACCTGCTCACACTCCTCCGTGCCCACGCTGCTCTGAATGGTCAGGGGAGCTCTGTGTGGTTTCCTGGGGTGAGACTTGCTTCAGGGCTACAGGGGACAATATACCCAGAGCTCCAGTCTTGCTTCCTTCTCTCTGTCTCTGCACAGATCTGGGGAGTGGGGGTGGAATCCAGGGAGACGGGCCATCCTCCAGTGCCTGCTGTCGTCCCCCACCCCACCCCACCCCACCCGTACCCGCTCTGGAGCTCGGCACATGGAGGATCTCGGACATCACCCCGACTACGCAGTGGCCTCAGGGCCTGATCGCCTCCTAAAAAAGTTTTTTTCCTTTTTTTTTTTTTTTTAAAGTTTTTTTCCTGAACAGACGTCATTGAATATGTTTTATGTCCTGTGTGCATTATTGGACAACCCACTGAGAGGTATAGCATCCCGGAGTTTTACTACCGAATGATTTACTAGCTTTGTCGATCATGAAGTTATATAATGTGATGAAGTTCTGCAACACACTGCAGGGGTCCGTGGTGCTGGGGCAGGACTATGACAGCCATGTCAGGACACTCTGAGGTGCTCTTGGCTGAAGGCTGGCTTGGTTTTCCTTGTTTCCCACGGGGCCCCACAGGGCCACGTCACTCAGTGTCTTCCCGTACGTGTCTGTGTTCTCCGCTGACATGACCTTCAAGATGGGATGGACAAGGTCTGTTTTGCTTACTACTTTCTCACCAGCATTCCTGCCGTGCCTGGTCTGAAGTGCTGGTTGGTACTGGACAGACAGATGGATGGATGGATGGACAGATATGGGTAGATGGATGGTGGAATGGATGGATGGATGGATGGATGGATGGATGTCCTGAGATTCAGCATGGTGTTTGGGGTGAGGAATACACCATGAGGTCTGATGTGGGGGCCTAGAGATCACTCTGCCCTGGCATAACTGACTCAAAGAGATGTTGGAATCATCAGAAAGGGATCTTAGGTAGATAATTCTCTATTTTGGTAAAACTGGCAAAGACAGTACAGGGGTTTCCTGTGCGTTCCTTACCCACCCTCCCCTCTTACATGTGTCAGCCCACTGTCAAGGGCACATGTCATGACTACATGACCGAGGCGGGTGCCAGGTGCGACCTGAGCCCCGTGTGGATTTAGACACAGCCATCGACCACCCTTCCCTGTGTCCTAGGCCCCGAACCTGATGCCACACTGCATGAAGCTGTCACCTCTCCTTGATCTCCTCTGGTTTGGGATAGTTTCTCAGGCTTTTCTTATTTTTCATGACAGTTTTCAAAAAGAATTGTGAAGTAGTTTATAAAAATTTCCTCCAATTTGAGTTTGATGCTTTTCTCATTATTAGACCGGGCTTGGATCTGGGGGAATTCTCGCATCAGGGGTACACACATCCTCATGACATCACTGGTGACATCAGCCGTCCTCCCCTGACTCAGGCAGCACTGTGAGGCTGTGAGCGACTCTTTTCCTTTTGATTTAATTGCAGTGCTTTATATCCGCATGTCATTCCATCACTAAATCACAAGATGCGGGCTTGATGGAACCACGAGACACGAGCCATTTTCAGGAGTTTTGTTGCTTTTATGCTGATGTGCTATGAGCTTGAGAACTTCCTCAGTTTTCCGGGATAGAAAACTAGGTTGACTCACTGGGGAAGACGTCTGGACGTGGGCCTGGTGCAGCCGACAAGCAGGTGCAGGAGAGACCGGAGAGGAAGAGCTGGGAGGGTGGAGGTCGTGACCGAGGAGAGGAGACCCTCAGGTGGAGCAGCTCCGGGTGTGGCCACGGGAGGCCCTGGGAGTGGAGGCAGCGCCACCTGGGATGTCAGGAAGTGTTCCAGATGCTGGGATGTGGGCTGCGGGAGGGGGTGACGGGGACACCAATTCAGATCAGCAATAAAGAGGGGCAGGCAGCTTCCTGACCCCACGATGGGCCATGGGGAGGAGGCTTCTGTTCTGATTTGTTTTACAAAATGTGAAACTGAAGTCGAGGGTGCTGACCCCTCTTCCTGCCCCTGAGGTTCCGGGGGCTTTGGGGTAGCGTGCTCCTGGGTGACAGCTGGGGTTCAGGCCAGGCGAGGAGGTGGAGGGGCACCTAGTGGTGATGTAGGCACTGTGTCTTTCTGCAGCCAGAGTACAGAAGGCAGGACAGATCCCCCGGGAGGGAGGTACCTGGGCCCTGGGCCGGTGAAGAGGAAGTTCAGATCAGCTCAGGGTCAAGACCAGAGGATAGCAGTAAGCCAGAGGGCTGGTATCTTGGGCTCAAGTCCAGAGTGACTGCGGCTCATGGACTCAGCCCATGAATATTTATTGGGTGCATCCTTTGCACCTCATGGTGGCTTGGCAACAAGAATGCAGAAGTGAGCAGCACAAGGTCCCTACCACGGGGAACTGCCTTCACCTGCCTTGCCAGACACTCAGAGCAACGTGCTTATTCTCAGCTTCACCTGTCTCCTAGAACAAAGCCACCAAAACACACAGGCATAGATAATGATCTTTTAAGCACTGAGTATGCACAACTCAGAAGGTGAGTCACTAAGAGAAGCCAGCTTTCCATTCACTCAGGTCCACACGGTATGGGTATTCTCCACCTGCATCCGGACACTCCTGGCTCTGAGTGGACAACAGTGAATGGCCAGATGACACCACCACCTCCACGGAGCCGATGCATAGCACAGGAGGACAGGGCGCCACAGGAGGGTGTGGGAGGCGCACGCAGAGGGAAGCCTGCACCTGCCACTTCAATTCTGAAGGTGTCTGCACCTTCATCGTATAAATAATCCGTGATAACTCTCCCTTTGTTGACGTATTCACATTTGAAAAATCCTTGTAAATGCCTACATCGTGGCCCACATGATAATCCATTCCTGAAAGGGTTCTGGTTCCCAGCCAGGTTTCAAATAAGCCATGAAGAAACTGAAGGAATTGTTTTGGTCTTTTAAAAAAAATTCTTGTCTGGCTCTGGACGGTTGAGTCACCAGCCCCCAGATATTACAAACATGAGACCAAAGCATTGCCCTAAGCGTATCTGCCGGGCTCCGGAGTTCCCAGGCAAAACAGAGCCGGCAGAGAGGGTGACGGCAGGCAGGGGCCTCCCCTGGCCTCTCGGGGACATCAGCCCTGCAGGTGTGTGCTTCTCGACACCTGGTGGCCTTGCAGAGAAGTACCTGCTCCTGCCACTACAGCAAGCAGGCGCTCGGGTGGCAAGCTGGCTGACCCTCCTCATGAGTCCAGGGTGGAAGCTGCCCAGTCTCATGGCTCCAGTGAGTGGAGTTGGGGCTTTGTCTCACAGATCAATTCTACCTGGACACTAACATGCAGCAGGTCCAGGCGAATCACCCACAAACCATGAGTGCTGAGAGGGAGTTCCAGCGGCTCATGGTTCACTAGGCATTTACATCTAAATGCAGTAACTTTCCAGATTCTATCCTTCATCTTTTATCAATCATGGCACTGTTTTAGGAAAAGAAAACACAGTGAAAACTTACACTCCAGCCTCAAAGAAAAACAGGTCAAGACAGTCTTGGAGAAGCGTCTCAGCCAGGGCCCTAGCTCTGAAACCCTCTGCAAACTTAACTCACACAAGACCTTTTCTGCATTTCATGATAATAAAATTCAAGCCAGCAAAATGTTTTTGCTCCTCAAACACTTCATGTTGTATATCTAAAATGAAAATATCACAGAGGTAAAGAACGTTGTGCTGTAGATACACACAGGTCTTATAAACTGAAAACAAGATGTTAAAAGAGACAAGAGATTTGCTATTTTTTAGCCTAAAGAGCAGCAAGGGAGGCAGAAAATTCAAAGGAATTAGGAATCAGAGCTGTTAAACCAAGTAGAAGGAAAAAAAAATCAAAAGCCAAGGTTCTTATTCCCAAAATATCCCTACAGGAAGCTCAGTGGAACAATTTTCCGTGGAAAACAGGAGGCATGTCTCATAAATAAAGAGCTGGGCAGGGCTGTGAGTCAAACAAGGAACCCGGATGGAGGAGGGGAGGCCACCAGGCGGGCTCTGGGTGTGGGCCTCCCGACTTGAAAAGTGGGGGGTGAAGGGTCCAAGGCCAAGATGCTGAATATCTATGTCCTTCTTATAAAATGCGTCTTTCATAGAGAAATTAGTCACATTCTATGTTTCCAGAGAGTCCCTCATACTAAGAATCTCTTACACCATCCGTCTCCCCTTGTCATCAGGCTGGTGTCCATGGAGACCAGTTCTCAGTTGGAAATGGGGGAGTCAGGCAGAGATGCTCTGCTGGGGGGTCCTAGCAACCTGACTGGAACATTTGTTTCTCACATGACGGAAAGTACACACACACACACAAACTGCACCAATAGGAAGAACTCTTACTGAGGTAAAGGCTCATTCTGAATTTAAATGTAAGATCATTTCTTAATGACAACCAAGAAACAAAAATGTTAGCATGAAAAAGAGACTTTGGAATCAGGCCTGGCCCTCCCGTCCTTCCACTGGGAGCCGTACAGAGAGCACAGACCCGAGGGGCCCTGAGGCCCAGCACGGATGGGTGGGTATGCCAAAGCCCAGCTCTGCCTACAGCCATCGGGGCTCCTCACCGACCAGGCGTGTTCCCATCCATCCGTGGGGAGAAGAGACGCTGGGGAAGAGAACGTGGCACAGGGGACCCAGGGACCCAGAGATGCACGGTAGGGGCTGGACCGGGATGAGGAGCGGGACCGGGCACTTGCCGTCTGCCCCCCTTAGCTCCCCTCCAACTCTGGTCCTGGAGGACCAGCCACCACAGTTTCGTCCCCGTGATTCTGGCGGCGCTGCCCCGCTGCATCCAGGCCGGACCCTCCTCTCACCGCCTGCCCCTGAAGCTGCCCGCTTTTCTTAAGGTTCAGCTCAGAGATCTCCCCCTTAAGGAGCCTCTTCTCTCCTCTCCTCGTCCCTGGACCCCCGACAGGGTCTGTTCTCTCCTCAGGACTCCATGTACGTGGCCAGCGGACACAGCATTACTCACGACTTCCTTCTGCTGACCCCTTTCCCAAAGATAACCTCTCCCTCCATCTCTGGCATATTTATGTGCATCCCAGGACCCCCGAGTCCCACTCTTGGGCATCCTCCAGGAGCCCCCAGCAGGAAGCAAGGGGTGTGACCTGGAGCCAGACCCTGTTGGTTGCACCTGGTGAGGCTGGTCAGAGCCTGCAGGGGTGAGTGTGCAGGCGGCGGGAAGGGGACCAGGTAGGCCGCCCGGAGGCCACCCGTGAGGGGTGCTGATGCCACATGACAGGCTGCACCCGGAGTGCGTGGAGCTGGGGGACTGTGACAAGTGTCAGTGGGGCCACTGTACAGAGCTGGCACAGGGGTGTGTAGGATGGGGTGGGGTGGGGTGGGCAGGGACAGATTTGGGGCCTGAGGATCTTTCCATCTCTTGCAGGTGAGGAAAGATCATCCTCCCACAATGTCAAGACGGAGACAGGTGATCCTGATGATTGCAGACACAGCCTGTCCTCTGGACTGGAAATTGCATCTGCGGGTCACGTCCTCTCGGCAGGTTGCAGGGACCCTGCGACCAGGTGCGTCCTGTGTGGGAGAAGGCCAGGGAGAAGCTAGGGGGGTGGGGCCAGAGCATGTCCCTCGGTTCATGATTCTCACTCTCTCCAGCGTCAAGGAAACCAGAGCAGAGGCTTTCCCACCACATCTCAGCTAGTCCCCAGCAGGTCAGGCTAGAGCTCAGCTTAACTCACAAGCCCCTCACCCAGAAGATGGTGGTGGGGAAAACCCTCAAGCACATAATTCAATGACTTAGTTCAACAGCTAGTGAGGAGCGTGTTTCTAAATAACTGGAGGAAATAATTTCAAATGCTAATATGATGACATTAACCTGGCAGCCATTAAAAATCCATTATGAAAATTTCATCAAAATTATCTGGGAAATTTAAAAAAAAGCAAGTAGCACATCTCTGAGAAGTGAGGAGGTCTCCCGGGACATCACAGAGGCACCAGTGCGGGTGGCTTCCCTCCAGATGTCGTGTCTGTGTGGTACAAACCAGCGCAGCCAAACGTGGGCAGCATGTGGCTCCTGCCCGTGGACACGGAGGGTGGGCTCAGCCCTGTGGCTTACAGACACCGATCCTCAGCACGATGCAGATCCTGAATTTGGAGCTGGACAAGGCGGTTTCATGTAACATCAGGAAAGTACATCACCATCTCTGCATTTTTAAACCCCTGACTGAGACACAGCACAGAAAACGACTTCACCTCACTGAGTTCTTGCCCGAGGCCGAGACCCACCCTGCTGCCCTGGGCCCCAGGCCCCCCTTGTCCTGGCCTGGATGGCCCCTGAGTGGTGCTCCATAGTCAGAGCCTGCCTCCAGTTCTACGAACACAAGGCACCTTAACTGTCCTGCCCGAGTGTCTCTGTTTCACTTCACTGTTCTCGTCTTATCACAAGGATGTTGGTTTCTTTTTTTTTTTTTTGGATGTTGGTTTCTTAAGAGGACTAGTCCAGCAGGCAAACTGGGCTCTGGGAACCTGACCAGTCAGCATTATCAGGTTTCAAGGAACCAGAACACACTGAAGATTTTCATCTCTTTACCAACTGAAATCAGCTTTATATCTGTTTTCTAATATCTATTATAGACAAGGAAACGTAAAAGATTTTCTCATAAATTCATGGTATCTGACTTCTACAGATGGTTCAGAAAGAGTCTGAAAACATCTGCAAACAAATATAGCCAGATTCACCTCTAGTTGGCTCGTACGATCCCTGCAGGTCTGTCAATGCTGGTTCCTCAATAAAAGTAGTTTAGGAACTTTCTGCAGAATATAGACACATGCAGAGCAGGTGCAGAGGCCTTGTGTGATAAACAGAGCTTCCATGCTCCCTTTAAAGTTGTGTGGTTTTTTTTGTCTGTAGTATTCTGAAGCGAGTCTCTTGGCAGATAATACACAGGAAGTCATGATACTGCCAGACTGCACTACAACAATATTGCATTTTTAGACCTTACTATGACCACTTACACTGTCTTGAGGATTACTCCTGCTCCTGCTATTGCTGTTTTACAGCAAAGGAAAAGCAATAAGCAGAGAAGCAATATGTTTGTTTTTAGGCAGGAGGACCCTTGTTGGGGTTGACCCGAAAGGGTCGATAACCATTTCTGAACCCTAATACTGAATTTTTGTAGCAAAGATTTAATAGTCCTGTGTTTACTCCATTATTATTGACTCCTATCTTAATTTCCTTTTCCTACATCCTTTGGGTTTGTTGGTTATTTTTTCCTTCCAGCATCTTAAGGTGAGTTCTAGCTTGTATTTTTAAAATTTTGTCTAGAGTCAAGAAAGCATTTAAGGCTATTTCCTCTAAATACAACTTTCCCTCGACCCCATAGGTTTGGTGTAAGTTTCTTTAGTTTTAACGCTCACAAGACGACATGTAACTTCTCCCTTGACTTCCTCTTTGCTCTGTAGCTACTTTACGAGGGTGTGCCCTGATTCCTAAGTACTTTGATTGGATCTTTACACAGTTCATCTCATTTTATTGGATTTTGATGAAAGACCAAGTGCTCTAAAATCTTGACTTTCTTGAACTAGTCGAAATGTCCTTCCTCATCAAGTACCAAATTGGAAGGCAGGTATGCTTACCACTAAAAACTGAATTTTACAAATTTTGAAAGACAAAACACCTAAGGGAAAATGACATGTTATGTATTTGTAGGATACAAATTTCATATGTGTTAATACATGAGATTATGGACGTGTGCAGACCCTATGCACCTTTGATTGTTTAAAGTACGCTAGATCTGCTGAATTGCAAAATAAGAATATTTATACTCACTCATTATATTTGTGCTTTATTGAATTCTGCTTATATTTCTAATGAAAGTGAAGTCGCTCAGTCGTGTCCGAGTCTTTGCAACCCCATGGACTGTAGCCTAATAGACTCTTCTATCCATGGGATTTTCCAGGCAAGAATACTGGAGTGGATTGCCATTTCCTTCTCCAGATATTTCTAATAGCTTTTGCCTTATTTGTTAGGTCCCATCTGTTTAAGGCATGCAGGCACCTTACTTCATCTAAACAATGTGAAGGTAATGTTAACAATGCATCAAATGCATTCATCACCTGGGAAATGCAGGTTAAAAGCTTCACGAGCTGTCACTGCACGGCCATGCGGTGGGAACACCAAACTGAGAAAGCAGACCACGCCAAAGGTGACAAGGAAGAAGAGGAATCCACACTTGTGTGGGGGTGTAAACTGGCACAAGCACCTTGGAAAACTGGTAAGACTTGTCACACTCACCAATCTGCAGACCCTCAAGTCAGCAGCTATACCCCCAGGTGTTTGTCACACGGAAACACGTACACACATTTACTGTAAGACGCGTACGAGAATGCCTACAGCCAGTTTACTCATAACATCCCCAAACTGGAAGTCCAAACCTCCATCCTCAGCAGAACAGACACACACATCTGGTGTCGTGCGGTAGACATCTGTGCAGCCACAGGAATAGACAAACCATGCCCTATACACACCATGCACGAATCTTGCAAACGTCCCGTCAGATGAAAGAAGCCACACACGCAAGAGAGTGCTGGGCTCACTTGTGTAAAATCCCCACACAGGCAAAGCCAAGCTGTAGTGTCGGAAGTCTGGACAGTGGATGGACACAATTCTAGGGCGGAGTAGTGACCAGGAGGGGGCAGGCGGGGACCTGGGGCTGTTTCTTGGTCTCAGTGCTAGCACCTGGGAGTGTTCAGCATGTGAGAACCCCAGTGGCTGCCTGCACACATCTCACTTGAGCACCTCTCTCTGTGTGTGATATCTTCCACCAGACTCCAAGGAAACGTGCATCAAGTGCTGCACAGAGCATCTCTTTAATTTTGCTGTTGTCGTTAAATGGCCAGCACTGCCCATGGGGAAGGCGTTATGATCCCATTTCACAGATCAGCCAGATGAGACTGAGTGCAGACCACACACTTCGCTAGAGGTAGATCTCACAGAGGGGCGGCGGAGCTGGGGGGACTCTAGTCTCTTCAGTTCCTTCATCACTGTGACCACACGATGGCCTTGTTGAAGTCAAGAGCCTGGACTGAGGACAAATATCAGGAACCCAGTGTGCAGATTATTTTTGTCTACAGGGTCTTCCCTCAAGAAATTTCAAATGAATTGCTTAGAGATGGTTCAAACTAAAATTAACTGTACCATTAATTAATGGTACATCTACCTTCCCAGCTTCCCTTCCACGTTGGTTTTAATTTAATTCCCCATTGTCATAAACCCTGGTACGGTTTATAGTTTCATTGTATACAATAAATTTCTTTCACAACAAGTTTTTACTCTTACAGTATCTGTAATGATAAAAAGAGTATATTATGTGATCCACCCAATTCCACGTAATAATATTACAGCTTTATTTAAGGCACTTGATGTGTTTATAGTAAATTAAACTCAGATCAAAAAATGTTTATTCAAAATGTACTGCCTATTTTCACCCTGCCTATTCCTAAAAAGCTTTGGTGCATAATAAAAGGTAACTATAAAATAAAGCTGAAATACATGATTTAAAACCTCACAGAAGGAGAGGAAATTAATTCAGGATAATACAAGGGCCGAGACTGAATATTAAATTCGGCTCTAAACATTCTGGAAGACAAGAAGTACACAAATCTCCTAATCCGATAAAAGGAAATAGACCCATTATTCAAAGAAGACAACTTTCCAGATACAAATTTCCAAGAGGCACATCAAAAACATTGTACAAAAGATTTGATAGTGAGTAATATGTAGATGTAAAGTGATATGAAGAAGTCCATTTTAGGAGGAAAATTTTACAAACAGCCTTGGATTTTATATTTAGAGAATGAGTTCTAAGGAAAAAACAAAAGAAAACAAACAGAGATTGTGGATTTTACAAGGCGGCAGAGACCTGCTGGGTTGACCAGGCAGCGGCTGGGACAGCAGGTCACCCAGGGGTCACTCAGCAGTTTTGGGGTTGGACAAGCCCCATCCTGTGCCTCAGTTTCCCTACAGAGAAAAGTGAGAATAACACTTACCCTGCAGCCTCACATTAAAGCACTTGGGGAAATGTTCAACCAGTATAAACTCATCATCTGACTTCTACCAGCACCATCAAATTGGGGGGAAAACCCACAACTCATGTTTCCAAGGCTGAGAAGCAGTTAACATCTGTCTTTCTCCTTGCAACCTTTGTCTTGAGGGTGATGTCATTTGTTCCACTCACTGTCCTTTGCAGCTGTGTCAGGAAGGCGTTTATTAGAAAATATCAATGGATAATGAATCAGTGCAGACTTAAAACAATGCACCGTTTCCTGCTGAGTGGTGCTCACCCAACGTTCTGTCCTTCCTTCCAGGACAGGACTCTAAACACAAAAATACCCCATTTAGAGTTATGAGAGATGTAAAAAGTGGGACCAAGTTCATGGAGGACTTTATCCTCCAGAAGAGTGTGCGCCTCCAAGTTGACAATCATGGAATCCCACCTGGAAAATCCCAGGTGGGAATCTGACACTGTGTGTGCATGTGTGACATGTATGCATGTACTGTGTTTTCACGTATGTGTGTGCATGTAACCCTCAAACACGGATCCAGAATCTGAGTGACAGAGGATTCTCTTCTCCCCCAAGCATCACAGACTCAATGGACATGAGTTTCGGTAAATTCAGGGAGACAGTGAAGGACCGGGAAGCCTGATGTGCTGCTGTCCATGGGGCTGCAAAGAGTCAGACACGACTTAGCAGTTGAACAGCAACAAGACAAGAGGCTGTCTGAAATCCCCAAACTGCAGGGGCCACTGGAACAGGAGAAGTCAGTGCTGTGTTTGGTTTGATTTTTAAAAAGACATTATTTGAAAGCTGCTAAGACCACAGACCTTAGAAGTCCTCATCACAAGAAAGAAAAAACGAACTCTGTGAGTTCACAAAGTTAGCTAACCTGGTAGTAATCACTTCACACTCTATCAAACTATTAAGCTCTAACCTTAAACTTACACAGTATCATATGTCAACAACATCCCAATAACACTGGAGGGAAACCAAGGCTGACATTTCACCACCAAAACTTCTGCACTACGTGTACCACACATAGTCTCAACGTGTCATTGCCAAAGCAAATGTCCACGTGGGTCAAGCAGAGAAGTAACACAGAGTCATCAAGTCAGACAGGGGGTTAGGGAGGAGGCCCAGCTGGGCTGGGACATCTCTATGATGTATACCGACGAAGGACAGAACCACAGCAACACAGAAAAAATGCACTTAGGTTGAGTGAGTTTGTATGTTCCACAAAACTGAGCCACGACTGGCATCCTTAACCAATGAGTGAAGTCACTCAGTCGTGTCCAACTCTTTGCGATCCCATGGACGGTAACCTACCAGGCTCCTCCGCCCATGGAATTTTCCGGGCAAGTGTACTGGAGTGGGTTGCCATTTCCTTAACCAACAGCCATGTGCAAAAGGCTTCACTATTGACTTACACCAGTTTAAATGTTTACACATATCAACATTTGCGTCATCCCATCAACTGTCACACTGCTGTGAAAGCTTTGAACTTGAATTTAACAAATAGCAGATTGCTCAGTAGGTGAAGAATCCACCTGCCAATGCAGGAGATGTGGGTTCATCCCTGGGTAGGGAAGACCCCGTAGAGAAGGAAATGGCAACCAACTCCAGGATTTCCAATGGAAATCCCATGGACAGAGGAGTCTGGCAGGCTACAGTCCATGGGGTCACAAAGAATGAGCCATGACTGAGCAACTAACACACACACACACACACAAAAGCAGCAGGATTTCCTAACCCAATCTCAGGTTTGTATGTTTCCAATATTTGTAAACCTTTGGCCTATACACTAGCTGATGAAACTGATACTGACTTTTTTGCTTAGTTCTATATAATGACATCTTTTATACCAGGGTCGTTTAATTATGTGATTCTGATTCTGAATTTAATTTGGACATAGGCATCAGTCAAGGTTTTCAACTGGGAAAACAAGAGTTAAAATGATGTGGGAAAGAAAGGATGGAAGGAAGGAAGTAAAAAGGAAAAGAAGAAAGAATATATAAAAAGATAAACAGCAAGGACCTATTGTATAGCACAGGGAACTATAGTCAATACCTTGTAATAACATATAACGGAAAAGAATCTGAAAAAGAATACATATATATATATACATATATATATATAGCTGAATCACTTTGCTTTACATCTGTAAATTAACTAATCTCAATTTAAAAGAAGAAAAGAAAGAAAGGAGGGAGGAATCAAAGCCAAAAACTCTTTGTATCAAAAACACAGGTCAAAAATCCCTTTAAAAACCCCAGTAACCTGTGTAACATTGAAATTGCCAGGAGACTATACAAAGAGAAAATGTCACCTTTACGATGAGAATCAAGATTTCCCAGTTTTCTATGTGTTCCAGCATACTGAGGATTGAACCAAGCTAAGTGGATGCACTTGAACCATCCAGGCTCCATCCCCACCCCACAAGGTTCCTATAGGTAGAGCACAGGTTGCTCTATTCGTTGTTTCAAAGAAAAACCGCTTTTGCTGCCCTAGTCTAAAAGCGGCTCTGCAGGGTCTGCCTGCATCTAAGCCCACGCCGCCCTCTCTGCTCCCACCAGCACTCAGGGCTCCTGCCAGACCACAACTACAGTATTTCAGTTCATGCTGTCGGAGAAGTTCATGTAATCGGAGCAAGTTTTTTGTGACTGGATAATCACAGTCTCTGATCTTTATAAAGGAATTATAATCAGTGGTTAGCAGGAGCCGGAGAGATTTAAACTATTAATAGATTTAAAATTGAAGTGCCTTGAAGTCCTTATTTTCCGCTTTCAACTGGCAAAATTTGCACCCAGAACAGAGAAATCCTAGCTGGACTCTCACCAGGGGACTTCCCATTGTTAACACTGAGCTTTGCCAAACTGGTCCAGCCCGGCTTCCGGCACTGCCTTCCCAGGACCCGATGCTGGGTTCACAGCGCCTTCAACACCAGCAAGCGGCGCCGATTCCTCCCTTCCGACCCCGTCCTGTCCGAGCACACAAAAGCGGAGTCTGCCGGCTTCTCTGCAGGGGGGTGTCATGAGTTTCCATCCCAAGCTTTAATTATTGCCTGTGTCCTCTTAAAAGAGCACAGACTTTGTTTCAAACCTTGGCTCAGCCACCTAACACGCGCGGGAGGTCTCAGAACCCCACTGCTCAGAGCCACGGCTCCCTGGTTTGGAAGAAGGGTGTGAGTGTGTGTGTTCAGTCATGTCAGACTCTTTGTGACCCCATGGACTGTAGCTCACAAGGCTCCCCTGTCCATGGGATTTCCCAGGCAAGAATACCGGAGTGGGTTGCCGTTTCCTTCTCCAGGGCATCTTCCTGACCCAGGGATCAAAGCCATGTCTCTTGCATTGTCAGGCGGATTCTTTACCATTGAGCCACCAGGGAAGCCCCTTGGAAGAAGGGTGTGTGTTGTGTTGGTAAATACACCCCTGCCCTGTTCAGAGCCTGACATGTCGTGAGCAGGTTGTTTTCCTCCTCTGCCCACTCCTGGACCAGCTCAGCTGCAGCAGTGCCCCTTGCCATTTCATTTGCTGCCCAGTATCTCCGCAGGGTCTGAGTTTGGGGAGTTGCTACCCAGTGGGCTTAAGTGGAAGTTTAGGAGGGTCGGGGCTGAAGATGCCAGGGGGACCAAACGGTGCTTGTGGGGTCAAACACACAGCCTCTCCCACTGACTAGAAGGGGGCTTTCTCAGAGCAAATCCATGAGGACCGCATTAATAGTTGCCAGGAAAACAAGTCCCAGCAGAAAAGACAAAGGACCAGGGCCAAC